>NW_027186296.1:104814730-104846386 GCF_028583685.1 Petaurus breviceps papuanus
CTTCCTTCCTTCCTTCCTTCCTTCCTTCCTTCCTTCCTTCCTTCCTTTGTCCCTCCCTCCCTCTCTTCCTTTCTTCTCAAGAACCAATTAAAAATATAGCATTGTACTAGGTGTTTTAGTGAAGCTAGGTGGCACAGTGAATAAAATGTCATACCTGAAGTCAGGAAGACTCATCTTCATGAGTTCAAATCCAGCCTCAGTTACTTCCTAGCTGTGTATCCCAGGGCAAGTCACTTAAGCCTGTTTGTCTGAATTTCCTCATCTGTAAAATGAGCTAGAGAAGGAAATGGCAAGCCATTCTACTATCTTTGCCAAGAAAACCCCAGATGAGGTCATGAACAGTTAGACAGGACTGAAATTACTCAACAACAATGAAAAGGTGTTTTAGGAGATAGAAAGGCAGTGGAATACTTATTAGTGCCCTCAAGATATTTACATTCTAGGAAAGGGGACAATAAATATTTACTAAACAACTCGATAACGTGCTGTATAGTATATAGAAAAACAACTCTTGCATATAAATTTAAAATCTCCCAGATATTACAAAAAGCCCCTCAGGCTAATTGGTGCCACCCATATTCTGTGGTAGTTGTGATTTGAATAGGAATGATATTGACAAGCTGTGGGTGAAAATTCACATTTGAAATTTTTATTTTCAGTTCAGACAAAACCACGAAAAGATGACAGCCTACACACTTATTATGAGTGGAGGATTCAATTAAATCAGATCAGCCTGAGTGACTGCCGCACTCAACATAAATTTACAAACTTCTCTTAGTGAAGCTTAATTACTCACAAAGTACTCCACACTGTGTAGGAAGGTGAAAACTATTTTTGAATTATATTTCCTTTATAAGAATTTAATCTTATTGAATTCATCTGACATTACTTGAAGCACTATCTGAGAACTATGACCCAAACAAAGAAATTCCAGTTATCTATTGCCTTCTACTAGATTCACAATCATCTAATTATCATTATTATCATCATGAAATGATAACAGCTGGCATTTATGTAGCATTTCATGGCAACAAAATACCATCTCATTTGATTCTCAAAAAGACCCTGAGAGTCAGGTAATGCAGGCCAGGGAATGTTAGTCTCATCATACAGATAAGGAAACTGAGGATCAGAAAAGTTAATTGACTTTGCAAAAGTTCATATAGCTAGTAGCTGGCATAAATAGATTCAGACTCAACTCTTCTGATTCCAAATGTTGAATCTCTAGAGATAGACAGTTAATAGATAATCAACACTGAATGATTGATGGAGCATTTATAAAACACTCACTATTTGCCAAATATTGTGTCAAGTTCAGGATACAAATTAAGCAAATGAGACATCCCTTGACCACAAGAAACTTACATTCAAATGGGAGGGGAAGAGAGCACAAAAAAGGTGGTTGGAAAGGAAGGAGGTGTTACATAGTCTTGTGGTGTCAAGATAGCCACAGTAAGAAAAGTCTCAAAGAAGTCTGGTTCTGGGTGAAAACTCACTTATCAAAGACTCAGGGACTTAGGGGTAGAGTTCAAGATTGCAGTGTGGGAGGGTGATGACTGCCCCAGATTTACTAACTGCGTACTAATTCAATTCGACAAATATTTAATATATATGATGAGTGGGGATGATCAGGTGCTGCTAGAACAGATCAAAAACAAGTAAGACACAATCCCTGTCTTCAAGATGAAGGGGAAGAGGAAGGAAGATAAGATGTAACACAATAAATATTACACAAATTACAAAACACTAAATATATGAGTATCAAGGGCTGAAAGATCTAATTAGGGAGGGACCTCTTCCAGTACTAGAAGGAGTGAAGAAGCCATTATGGAGGACATAGTATTTGAGCTGAACTGGGAATACCAAGTAAGCATCAATAGATAGAAATGGGAATAAAGCCTTCCAGCTCTAGGGGGACAGAATGAGCAAAAGCATAGGAAAAGCAGTGGGCATATTTTGGGGGGTCATGGGTAGTCCAGTTAGGCTATAGCACGGAATATATGAGATAAGGCTGGCAAAATAGTTTAGAATCTGGGTGTGGAGGATCTTGAGGTTTGGTTGTTATTGCTTCAGGCAAAGAGAAGCCTTTGTAGATGCTACTAAAACTTTTCTGGGTTTAGCTGTACTCTAAGTTGAATTGCTTCTATTACCAGGTGTTCTTATAAAGGCTAAACACATTTTGAACATAAGAACATTTTATTTAAACAAAATCATGATGGTTTTCTCACCACATCAAAAACTCAGATATACTAAATATGCTTTTAAGTCTTTGATAATCTCAATCATCTTCAACAAAACAAGAAAATTTTAATGATAGACTTTTCTGAAAGTCTATCTTTCAACAAGAATTTATTAAGAGATTTTTATGTGCCTACCATTGTGTTAAGTACTGGAGATACAAAAAGTGAACATATGATCTCTACTGTCAGATAACTCACATTCTAACATTTCCTTCTAATTTTCTATTTTCACATTCTAATGTGTTCTTCTAATTTCTCTATACAAATAGTTCTTGCTTTATATTAAAAAGACCATTCTGCAGAACATTTGGCATAAAGCAATTTTCCTTTAATGTGAATTTGCCCCTACCCACCCACTTAGCCTACATAACAAAGGCATGTGCAAAATATAGCTTTATTCAAGTCATAATATGCATTAAATGGAGACATATCAAATGCTGTACCATGTTACTAGAGAGAATTATGAAATGAATTATGAAATGAAAGGTATAGCTAATGATAAAGTATGCATAGTACTGAATAGTAAAATTAACACAGGTGTTCAATATAGTGTGCCTTCCCTATGCACTGAATCTAACTTGATTAACAGAGGTTGGCTGTACAACTTTTTTTATGAAGCTTGTGAGAGGTCTTTGGACAGTGACTCTTTTTTTTTTTTACCTCCTATATCTGACAGTAGCAAGCAATATTATCTTCAATTACTTTTATTTTATTTTATTTTTATTTTATTATTTTTTTTTTTTTAGCAATCGGGGTTAAGTAACTTGCTCAAGGTTACACGGCCAGTTATTTCTGGGTGTGGTGCTGAGTGTCTGAGCCCGGGATTTGATCTCCAGGTCGTCCCAACACTGGAGCCGGTGCTCTTACTCGCTGTGCTACCTGGCCGCCCCTTCTTCAATTACTTTTAGAACTTTTAAAAGTCTCAAAATATTTAGATGTATCTTTTTAATACAAGAAACAAATTCACTCAAATGATGAAATGCTTCTGTCAACTGGGAACCCTTTTGGTTTAACCTGGGGTTCTAAACTTCCCTTTCCTCTTCTATAGTCTTTGTAGCTAGCAGCTCAATTATATCCTCATTTGACAGTTTTTCTCCATGAGACTCAGTCAATTTTCCCCCATCATTCTCATTCACTTCTAGCTCCAATTCTTGTGTTAATTTTACCATATTGTTACTCACTTCTTCCAAAATTTTGTCTTCATCAATGTCACAAAAATTAGGAACAAACTGAGGACACACTTTTTGTCCCCAAACTCTTGCCATACGTGTTTCTGTGACATCTTCCCAAGCCTTTCAAAATTTTTTTAAAAGCAATTGGGGTTAAGTAACTTGCTCAAGATTACACAGTCAGTTATTTCTGGGTGTGGTGCTAAGTATCTGAGCCTGGATTGGATCCCAGATCCTCCCGACTCTGGGACCAGTGCTCTTACTCACTTCACTACCTGGCCATCCCTAAGCAATTGGAGTTAAGTAACTTGCTTAAAGTTACACGTCCAGGTGTTTGTGGGTGGGTGCTAAGTGTCTGAGCCTGGATTTGATCCCAGGTCATCCCGACTCTGGGGCCGGTGCTCTTACTCACTGTGCTACCTGGCCACCCCTAAAATTCTTTATGTAAAGTTGAATTCGTGGAATGTAAATTTATGTAAATCAGGAACTGTTTCTGTATTTTTTAAACTCATTAAGTTTGCTGTGATGAGTTTATTTAGGTCCAATTCACCCCCAAGAGAAATTGGTCATGGACTTGAGGGAGTATCACATATTTGAAAGCATCTTGGACTGGACATTGGGATCAGTTCAGAGACTGGGGTGCCAAAACCTGACTTTGCTAATGACTAGCTATATGACTTTGGGCAAGTCACCATCTCACCGAGTCTCCCTTTTCTCTCTGTCAAATGAGAAGGGCAATGTCTAAAGTTCTTTCCACCTCTAATGTTCTATGATTTAGGAGTAGGCATATGTCTGAAGGTAGTTTCCATTCATTGTCAAAACCAGAGTGTTGCTGTTGGGGGCCAGGAAGTAATGGTATATGAGCTAGTGCCTGCTTGCTTGATGTATGACCTTAAAAGGTAATGAATAGAGCTGTAGAAGATGATTGGCTATGTGTACCTATAAGTTGCCCTGATGCGGAAGTTCAGAGCAGTCGCGATGTAGCTGAGCCTGAATAAACAACTCCTGCAAACCTCGGGTGCTCTGTCTGGTAATTCCTCCTAGGAGGCCGGTGATGACCGAAGACTTACCATGGGTAAGTAAGAGGACGGGATATCAGTAGCCCACCACAACTGGCGCCCAACGTGGGGCTTGGGTAGGGTCCGAGAAGACCGTCTGGGCTGTAACTAGCTCTCCAGACAGCCTCATTGGTAAAGAGTACCTTTGAGAAGATGGGAGGGGCAGGAAGTGTCCCCACAATTTTGCCTGAGGAGAAAGGAGTTATTGCCACACAGCTTTACAAAGTGTGCGTGAAGGGCGGCGTAAAGATACCGATAAGAACGTGCCGCCAGTTTGTAGAAAAAATATGGACCATCTGCCCCTGGATACAACATGCGGGGGTGCAGCCAGGCCGATGGGCCGTGGTGGGACAACAAATGGCTTCATATGAGGGAACAAACCCGGGGTCATTAACCCCAACCGATTTCACCATTTATAGAATGGTGGACTCGGTACTCAACCCAAAACCCTTGCCCCTGTCCTGCCCGGTGAGCACTCAGGTTGGGACATCCTTAGCAGGCTCCTCTAGTGAGGAGTCGGAGGAGGAATCGACTAGCCAACCTCCTCAATATCCGTGGGAGTAGCTGAGAGAAGCGGAGAGGGGGTTAGAAAGCGGGGAAGATGGTGACAGCGAAGGAGCTGGCTCCGCGCGCTGTTCACTGGGAACAAGAACCCAGAAAGGAGGAGTCAGTGGCGCAGCAAAAATTAGAAAAGAGGAAGTGCATGACTTCGACGCCTACAGGGCGTCGCCCAGAAAAAAAAAAAAAGAGGAAGTCCCTACATGGGAGGCGGCTGCCTGGGCTTCCGAATGGGCGGAAGGAAGCCCTCCTCCTCCCTTCAACCTTGCCGGAGGCCCGATCACTTTTAAGAAGCAGATAGATAACACCTTAAGTCCCACCTAATTACTCTTTCTGGTTTAGGTGATTAAATTGTGGGTTCGAGTCCCACTTAATTACCTGTTGGGTGATTAAATTGTGGGTTCGAGTCCCACTTAATTACTCTGGTCTGAGCAATTAAATTGTGGGTTCGAGTCCCACTTAGTTGCTTGTTTAGAATGAGTGGTACATGTTTTGAGTGATTGGTACTGTGCACAGAACTGTTACGTGTCGTATCTTGTGTTTCTGCTGTGTTCTGTCCCTTCTGTGTCTTTGTTTGTCCTATCCAGTCATCAGGTCCATTATGGGCCAAGGGTCATCCACAGCCGGCCTGTGTACTCCTTTGAAATGCCTTTTGGACAACTTCACAGACTTCCAGAAACGGGCCTCTGGATATGGGGAGTCTGTGACCAAATTTAATTTAGAAAAGTTCTGTACCATTGGCTGCAACTGCAGGACATTCCTTTGAAATGCTGTATCTCTTTCCCTCCTTCTTTCCCCTGCTGCTGAGTGCAGGCTGGAAAGGGAGAGAAAGAGAGCAAAATATTGTCTTGTTTAGGTTATATGATGGTAAATGCAAGTGAAAGAGTATAGGAGAAATGTTAGGTTGGAATTAGAAAGAAATAAAGTATGTATATGATTTTAAAGGGGTTTAATCAAAGTCCAACAGGAAGAGTAGACAGTAGTAAAAGCAAGAAAGTTTAAGCATGTAGCAAAGAAAGGAACATGGGTAGGAAGTTAAGATAGGTATAAGTTAGTTGCTATTGAAAAGTGTGAACAGAAGTTTTAAGATCTTTAAAAGTTTGAAAATCTCCTCTTCATTCCACTCTGGCCAAGTGGAGTGAGGAGAGGGTGATGGGAGGGGGAGGGAATCTTTTCCCTCAGAACAAAGAGGCAGGTAGATTAACATTTAACTATTTCCTGCCTCACTTAAAAGAGAAAAGTTTTGTGTAACAGAATGCAACTAAAAGGCAACTGAATGCATTCTGGTCATCTTTTGAAAAGTGTCACTCCTAATTTGATGATGAAGAAAAGTCAGAATTCATTTTACTATTTGGCATTTAGGCAAATTGGAATATTTTCCAAGATTTGATACATAAGGTGAGGTTTTTGGGTTCTCTAGAACTGGGATAAGGGAGTAGGCGCCACTCCCTCTCCCCTTGCTAGGGAAGTCAAAGCTATCACTTTCAAAGAAGTTTCTAAGGAGTGGACACAAAATTTATTGGAGTAAAAGTTGGAACAGCTAAAAACATTGGGGGGAGGCATAGCAGCTATATTGAGGGCCCCTGGGGCATGCAGATGACCCTCTTTCCTTTCAAATCCCGGGGACCACAACCAAGCTCTGCAACTGTGGGGAGAGGAGAAAAGCCTCTGCACTTGGTAAGCCTAATTTTCTATCAATAATTTTGGTATGTGATGAATCGGAAATGCAATTAATGTCATTATGTCATTGTTCTATTATGGTATCTCTAAATTGTAAAATCTAAATTGTAAAGTCCTCTTATACTGTAAAAATTGAGTGACAAATCATTTTTCAATCTGAGTTTTGTTGAAACCAAAAGATGGAGAAAAAGTTGTGTAAAACTAGCTATGTTACTTTATCAGTTCTGCTAACCCTATGTTATAATGTTATTTTCATGTGAATTGGATTCTTTATGTTATAATATCTGATGGTTTAAAGCTTTTATATTTGGGATACAAACAAGTAGTAACAATACTGCCAATATTTACTGTGATAGCTGATTGTCCATTTAACTTTTTGGCTATTCTGGAAATATACAGTGATTATAAGTTGATTGGTTGTATAGCAGCAAAAAAAAAAGGATTTTAGTTTAGTATAACTTCATGTGGAGTTTTAAGGTCATCAAATTGGTAATTCATTTGTTCTTATTTCAAAGTTCAAACTTGAGATGATATCATTACTGGTAAACATCTGTACTATCTATGCTGTATGAAAAGCAGTTTCTCTTAAAGTTTTGGAGTATTGTAATTTGGGAAAATCTTAAGCTTCCAAGTCTATCTTTGTTTAAAAGGAAGTTTCAGTTAAGATTGTTTGAAATTGTAAGACTGTTAACTAAGTTATTGGGCTACTGTTTTAATGCTAAAACCTAAAACTGTGACAACTTTATACTGACTAGTCCTGCTCATTCAGAACAGTCCCCCTACTACTGTATAATGTTGTAGTACTGATGACAATCCTTTTGATGAATGGCTTATATGTGGGGTCAATGGCAGTTGTTTAGTGGGAAAGGCCTTAGTAATGCTACTAGGAGGATCCGCCGGTAATGGGACCTTAATAAGCGGAGAGGGGAACCTTAATACCTGGAAGGTCAACACAAACCCCCCCACTCAGTATGTGCCCACACCTGTTTGTGTTTGGCCACCCTTCCTTTGGGTACTGACCAATTCTACAGAGGAAGAGATCACTTGCTTCAATGCCACGTGCGTGCTTAGCCAGTGCTGGAATGCGACACGACATCAAACGGCTGTGGTTGCGCGCACACCCACCTGGCTACCGGTGCCAGTAAAGATGGAGCAAGGATTGACAGTGCCCCAGAGACATAAAAGAGACTTTGGAGTGACCGTGGCCATTATCGCTGCCATTGCAGCCAGTGCAGCCGCTATTGCCTTGGCCGCTACATCCATGCAACAGCAGGTGCAAACAGCTGCGGCATTGGCCAATGTTACTCGACAAGCAGCGGAAGCCATGCAATCGCAGATGGACATAGACCGATCCTTGCAGGGGGGGATCATGATTCTTAATCAAAGGGTGGACCTAGTGCAAGAGCAAGTTGATGCCATAATGGAAATGGGTCTCATGGGGTGCCAATGGCACACAACCGGTCTTTGTGTGACCTCCGCCCCGTACCAAAGATATTCTAGGGCAGCTAATCTGTTCTATACTCTGGGTTCATTTTTAAACGGGACATGGAATAAGCAGTTTACACTGAAGTTAAATGAATTAAGACATGCTATAGTTGTATTGAATTCTACCACCATATCTGGTCCCCAGTTATCAGCATGGACTGAGTGGTTCCAAAACATTACCCAATAGTTTGCCTCTTGGGGAGGTTTGGGGGCGTCAAGTATGGTGTTACTCTTGACCATAGGGTTGCTTGTCTGGTACCTCTGCCGATTGCAGAGAAGACAACAAGGATATATGTTGCTCACACAAAAGGCCATTATGGCCATTGAGGAAGGAGCAGACCCTCAAGTATGGCTGGCTTCCATGGAAGACATGTAACACCCTTGAAGTAAGACGGGATCCGTTCTATGACGGGCAACCTCTCCTGACCCGGCCGCCTAAGACAGGGCCCGAGGGCGTTGGGTTACCGAGGACGGGTAAGGTTCAGGGATCAGGAGATGACCCAAGCCAGAACATCCCGCATTCCCCTACTGCCGCCAGGGTCTGCTAAATTCAGGTTATTGCAACTGCACCGCTTAAGGCTGTACCGGACAAGCGTCCTGATTAAACAAAAAGGGGGAGATGTTGGGGGCCAGGAAGTAATGGTATATGGGCTAGTGCCTGCTTGCTTGATGTATGACCTTAAAAGGTAATGAATAGAGCTGTAGAAGATGATTGGCTATGTGTACCTATAAGTTGCCCTGATGCGGAAGTTCAGAGCAGTCGCGATGTAGCTGAGCCTGAATAAACAACTCCTGCAAACCTCGGGTGCTATGTCTGGTAATTCCTCCTAGGAGGCCGGTGACGACCGAAGACTTACCATGGGTAAGTAAGAGGACGGGATATCAGTAGCCCACCACATGTTGCCACATGTTTTCCTCTTTAACCTCCATGCCCAAAACCCCACAAACCCATATATCATATTGTTTCCAGATTGAGAGCCAGTTTAGACAGTTTGAACAGTTGAGGATAACACCATTGTCATCCAGGTTGTGTTAATGAGGACTCAGAACTCCGTATAAACATTTTTTAAAAGACCTTAATTTTGTTTCACTGAGGGGAATTGAAAATGTTTTTTGTTTTTTATTAAATGAAGACATGTCAGATACCATCTACTTCATTCCTAAATGGATGGTTTCAGCATGCTATGCTGCTCCCTCTGCAAATTTAGGCATTTGTACCAGAAGGTATCAATTGATTGATCAATCAAGAAACATTTTTAAGGTGCCTACTATGTACTAGGTACCGTGTATGCTAAGAGCTTAGAGCTAATATGCCACAAAAGTGGCAAACAAGAGTTTCTACCCACAAGGACCTTACAATATGATGAGGGAGACAACAATATCTAAGAACTCTTCCAATGTCAATAGTCCATAAGTTGATAGACAATCTCTCTGTTCAAATCTTTAGCTTCCTCAAAATATTATTTTCATTGAGTCCTTACTGTTAGTAGATATATTTGTAAGACCCAATTTGTATGACTAGTGAGAAAAGTCTGAAATAATAACCAGCAGCAAGGTTGGAAAACACCTTTTTCCTTTGGTGCCTTTTTTTCTTTTTTTTCTTCCTTTCCCTCCGCACCCTAGAAATGGCTACTATCAGACACAAATGTGTATATGTATATATATATATATATATATATATATATATATATATATATATATACATATATATATGCATATATATGTAAAATCATTCTACATATACTTCTATCTATTGGTTCTTTCTCTGGATGCAGATAGCATCTTCCTTCATTGATGCTTTGTAGTTAATCTGGGTCTTTATAATAGTCAAAATTACTTATTTTCTCAAAGTCATTCTTAAAATAATATTGTTGTTACTGTATACAATATTCTCTTGGTTCAGCTCATTTCACTCTTCATTATTCTGTACAAGTTTTCCTAATATCATTGAGTTCATCATTTCTTATAGCACAGTAGTATTGTATCACAATCATATACCACAGCTTGTTCAGCCATTCCCCAATTGATAGATATCCCTGCAATTTCCAGTTCTTTGCCACCATGAAGAGGGCTGCTATAAATTTTTTTTGGAATATATAGGTTTGTAATGGGAATGTAAATTTATGTTGTTACCATCTTTCTAAGATTGTATTGTATAAGATCTTCCCTGCCCCTAGGTTAAGTGTACCTGGAGCTTGTGGTGGGAGGCTTGTTTTTCAGAAGATACTTTGTGAATGGGCAGTGGGTCAAGAGGGTTGTTACATTCTCTGAGCCAGGAGAAGCCTATATAATCCCTGATGTGAGGCATTGTTTTGAGGCTCACTTTGAGAAGTGTTGTGTGATTTGACCAGATGATACTCTGGGCAGCCATTGAGAGCCCCCTGGCTTTGAAAAACCCAGATGTTAATGCTTCCCTCTCTGGTGACTGACTAGGTATGAATGTAATGGTTGGACAGTTGGAGGCCCGTCTGCTTGAAATGTTTCACTGTCTTGTGATTTCTGCTTGTAACCTCTGTATACTCTGAAGTTTGGGGTGCTGTCTTTTCCCCTGAACTAGGTAAATGATATGTTTGATTGATTAAATCAATATTTCTAACCCATTTTGAGTTGCTTTCCTTTAGAAAAGCAGATCTAAGAACCTGTGTTTGCAGCCACCCTGGGGATGCTGGGGTGCTTGCTGCAACAAGGTTCTTTTCCTTTTTGCCTAATCATCTTTGGAAATAGTCCTAGTAGTGGTATTGCTGGGTTAAAGGGTATAGACAGTTTAATGACTCTTTGGGCATAATTCCAGATTGCTCTCCTAAATGGTAAGATCAGTTCACAGTTCCACCAACAATGAATTAGTGTCCCAGTTTTTCCACATCCTTTCTTATGGGAGGAGAACATTCACTATCTTCATCCTTGCGCAAAAGCTCTAAAGATAGAAAGGTAGCATGGAGGAGATTAGGAATGTTTCTAATTCTCAACTAAGTGATTGACAGTGTATGAGGTGTCTCCAAGAAGTTGTACCATGCATAGTGGCCACACCTCAGTAAACCATCTTGGCAGATGGGCTGAACCAGGTTGAAGACACCTGACAGGTCGCAATTCTGTTGGTAAGTTAGGGGAATGTCTTCCCCAAGCATGTGAACACTTTTCCCCAGTGGAATGGGTAGATGAGAACAATTCACTACAATGGCTATGAAGGCTACTGAAGCAAGTACTGTGGAGAGCTTAGAGCTTGATCCACTATTAAAGACACCAAGGCCATCCACTATATCCCAGGCCATTGCCAATGATCTTGACTCTTGCCTTGCTACTGGTCTTTGATGACTGTGGAAAAGAGAGTGAGGCTAATGACTTTGTACAACTCTGCCACATTAAATCCAGTTCATACCCAAGTCAAGACATTCCTCATGATGTCATTGGTCCCCTTCAAAAACAAAGGATGAATAACAACATGTGATTGACAAGCTCTGATTAATCTACATGGGGAATCATAGCTTAAAATCCAACATTATGACTCATACAATTAGAATGATAGAGCTGGCAAGTATTTTTGAAGCTACTTAGCTCATTTTAATAATTTTAAATCTCAGGGATCTGAGGCCAAGAGAGAAATGAATTATCCAAGGACATGCAAATGGTTAATCTTAGAGCTGAGACCAGTTCTGATCTCTAATTTCAATGTTCATGATCTTTCCCCTATACCAAGCTGCCTCCTAACAGCCCAGTAAGTTCTCAAATTTAGCTAATTTTTGAAGTATAAATAATTTAATTTAACTCTTATCTATCTCGGGGAAAATTCCATTTATACCAAAGTGGTTATCAAAAATACCCCTTTCCATAATAGGTGCTTGTGGATTTATCTTTTTCCTAAACCCCCCAAAATATTCCTCCACTTCTTCATAAGTCCATGGAAGTTCTAAGTATTCAACCAATGATACAAACATTGTACATACAATTATTGATCAGATTCATCTCCTAGCAGGTACCTATCACTTTCCCACAGTGCTCAATCTTTCACAGAGAAGAAGTTGCCATTTGGGTGAGCCTGCATGACTTCAAAATAGAAACTTCATGCCAGGAATTCATCTTCCCTGTTCCTTCCAAGTGACAGCAGTGTAGAAATAGAGACTGTGATAGCAACAACTTCTACCTCTCTTGTATGAGACATAAAGAGGATGTTTCCAGGTCAGGGGAAGCTGTGTACTCCATTATGTGGTTTGGCTGTCATTCAGTTACTAACACTGATACTAATACCCAAATGGTCATTGGTTGGCATGTTTGAGTTCTTTCTGACTGCTTGGAGACAATAGATTAAGTGTTTAAGTGATTGTTTTAAAGGATCCTGTCATACCAGGAAGTTAGTTATTACCTTCCTTTCAAAAGATAGATTGCCGCAAGTCAAACTGACAAGCCGCAATCCAAAATGTGCTTCGGGAGCCTCTTTTATAGAATGTGATTTTAAAACTGATCACAAGATCCCCCCAGGTCAGAGTGATATTTCAATATAGTGACAATAATAATGGCATACATTTTACATGGGGGTTTACAGTTTATGAGGCACTTTCCTGACAACAATTCTATGAGGGAGTTATTGCTTCAGGTTTTATTATCTCCATTGCACAGATGGGAAAAACACAGCTAAAAAGGTTATGTGACTTTCCCTAAGTCATACAAATATAAAGGGTAGGACTAGAATTCAAAAATAGGTCTTATGCCTCTTAGTTTAGTGCTCTTAGCATTGATTAATAAGGACTTATTGAGTGCCTGCTATGTGGCAGGGGGAGCAGCTAGGTGGCACAGTAGATAGAGCACTAGACCTGAAGTCAGGAAGATTCATCTCCCTGAGTTCAAATGTGGCCTCAGACATTTGCTAGCTGTATGACCCTGGGAAAGTCACTTAACCCTATTTGCCTCAGCTTCCTCATCTATAAAATGAGCTGGAGAAGTAAATGGCAAACCATTTCAGTATCTTTGCCAAGAAAACCCCAAAAGAGCTCACATAGAGTTGGACAGGACTGAAATAACAGAACAAAAACAACTATGTGTCAGGCATTGTGCTAAGTACAAGAGATGTAAAGAAAGGCAAAAATTAGTCTTTGCTCTCAAGGAATTCACAGTCTGGGGAAAGGGGATACAACATGAAAATAACTATGTACAAGCTATACACAGAGTAGATTAGAGATAATCAATAGGGAGAAGATACCAGCATTAATGGGGATTGAGAAAGGCTTTTTATAGAAGTAAGATATTAGCTGGGACTTGAAGGAAGTCAGGGAAGCCAAGAGCCAAAGATGAGGAAAGATAGTATTCCAGGCTTGGGGAACACTCAATGAAAATACCCACAGTCTAGAAACTGGAGATATAGGATGCAGCTAACTTGTGAAGTTCTTTGAGTGCCAAACTAAGCAATTGTCCACAGATAGCTTATCCCAGTTCTGATGACCTTATGGATTTTGGAGTACCAAGGAAAGTCCTTATCTACTTTGTTGCACAAAGGGAGTACTCTACATCAGTAAAGACAGAACAATAATCCAGCATGGAATACTGTGAGCACTGGTCCAAACCCAGGGTACTCAAAGTAGTGATCTATGAAAAGTCATGTAAAACAGAAGGGCAAACAGTAAAATTTTTATGAGAGTAGAGTCCAAAAACTATAAGTCACTGAATTTAATTTTTAACTCCTAGCAAAATTTTAAAACATATCATTAAAAAGATAATTAGTAGTCATCTAGAAACAGAAACAGTAATCACAAAGAGCCAAAATAAAATCAACAAAAGCCAGGATGTTTCATCAAAGAATGGACAAGTCATGTCAGAAAAATATCCATTTTTCTTTTGATAGAATTACTAAACTTGTAGAACAAGGCATAATTTGCTGAGATTTTTAATATTTGGCAAAATCTCTCATTCTAGTCCCAAGGACAAAAGAAAAGGATAGAAAATAGACAGTAACACACTTAGGAGATTCACTAGTGATTGAATGACTATATCCAAAGAGTTGTCATTAATAATTCAATGCCAACTTAGAATGAGATCTCTAGTGGAATGCCTTAGAACTCTACGCTTATCCCTGTATCTTTTTTTTAATTCATGGAACAAAAACAAGCATTTCCATAACATAATATAATAAAAAAAGATGATTGAACATGAAACTGCAAATCTATTAGGTACAACTTGTTATTCCATTTAAATATATAATAGAGTTAACATGTAATTTTTTTCCTTTTTTTCTTCCTACCCCATCCCCCACCCTAGTGATGACTACCATTAGACACAAATAGGTATTTGTATACACACACGTACATATATGTTATATATATGTATATGTGTGTGTGTATATATATATATATATATATATATATATATATATATACACATTTCATCCTCACAACAACCCTGTGAAGCAGGTGCTAATATTACCCCTATTTTACAGTCGGTGAAACAAAGGCTTATGGCCAGGGTTATAATCAGGGGTGTTGTGAGGCTCAAATGAGATAATTGACATAAAGCAGTGAGACTAGAGGGAGGAGAGACCTGAGGCAGGAATGCCAACAAGGAGGCTATTGCTTGAATCTAAATTAGAGGTGAAGACAGCCTGAACTAGGGTAGTAGCCCTGGAATGGGAAAAAGGGAGCCAGAGAGGCGCAAGTGGTGTTATGGTCATACCATTAGCAAGACTGGTATATGAAGGATACACTGGAGGGAGGAGCCAAGGATGACTTCAAGGTTACAAACCTGACCATCTTAGACAAATAATAGGGAATTTTTGAGCAGTCATGATGTAATTAATTTAGTAAGAGGATTTATCTAGCATGGCATACACAGTGAATTTGTGGGGAGAAAGTGGAGATGGGTGGAGACTTCAGTAATCCAGGTATGAAATATTGATATTCTAGTCTAGGGAAGGGGGTACTGAGGATGTAGAAACAATATGGGAATAGGATTTGAGAACTGATTGGAACACTGGATGGAAAACATTGACGATGATACCAAAGTGAAAAGCCAGAGTTATTGAGAGGTTGGCTGTGCCCTAAACAGAAATAGGGAAGTTACAAAAAGAGATAGTTGTGTGGAGGAAGAGAATAAATTTATTTTGACATAGGAATGTGAAATCCCCATGGGACAATTCAGTCAGATTGGAGCAAAGGACTAAGATTAGCTTTAGGTATAGCAGATAGTGAGTCAGGAAGACCTGACTTCTGATCCTGCCTCAAACATTGGATAAGTCACAACCTTTTTCAAGCTCAGCTTTCTTATTTGTAAAATGCAGATAATGATAGTAATACCTTTCTCATAGGATCATTGTGAAGATCAAATAACAAATGTAAAAACACTGTAAATGTTAGAGCAACTATAGAAATACCCAGTATCAGCATCATCATTTAAAAATGGAGAGAATGATAACAACAGCCCCAGAGGATTGTGGTAAGGATCAAATAACATTATATATATATGTGTATGTATATATATATATATATATATATATATATATATATAAAGCCTCACTTAAACCATAAGGTGCTAAACAAATGTTAGCTGCTATTTGATATGTATATTTTGGAATCATCTGCATAGAAATGATGATTAAACCTATGGGAGCTGAGAAAATCAAATGTGGTTCTAAGACACAAGCCTGGAGTATAGGCCATGGATGATGACCAATAAAGAAAACTAAGGATGAGTAGTAAGATGAGGAAGTAACAAAGTATCCAGGAGGAAAAAGCGATTGACAATGTCAAATGCTTCAGAGAGGTCAAGGAATTTAACATTTAAACTGATATATAAATACTGACTATTATATTAACTGTCGATGGCTAGCACCATTGGAGAGAACACATCAGAATGAGAGCTTGAATTCATAGTGCTAGAAAGATACCCCCAACCTCTCAGGGGTACTCTGAGGAGAAGGTTGAAAAAGTAAATCCAGAATCTTACTACCTATAGAACCTGTTGGCTTTTCATTAATGATATCTCACACAGACTACATGGCTAGTTCACCACTTTTTCTAGTTTTACAACTCTGACGATGTCCTTTTTGTTGCTTCTCTTGTGCAATTCTTCGTTTGTAATAGGCGGGCTGTAGTCTTCTCAAGACCAATATGTTGACCTCTGGGAGACACACAATTTTAATTCTTTGGAGATAGCTAGATTTGATTGTAAGTCATTCCAAGACTTTCAGCTGTACAGCATCATCAAAAGAATACTGATGATAAAAATACTGCCCTTTGTTTCAGAGAGACTTAAGGGTATCACAAGCATTGATCAATTTCCCAAAGGCAAACCAACCTGCTTTCCTCATATTCTGTGCCATAGGATAAAGGAGTGAAAGTCAGTCCTTCAGAATACCATCTATCCCTGCTATAAACTACATATTTGAAATCTTAATCACCTGCTGTAGCAGCCTGCATGCTTCCTTTGGAAATTATTGTGAGATTCTTCACAGGAAGTTTGGACTCCCTGGGAAGAATACCCAGCAGGAGCATGTGGATACTACAGCAACAGTAATACCATTTCCCTAATAGTAATGCTAGAAGCTGGAACCAAACCCATTTCATTTTTAAGCTTTCTTATGGCTAAAGAGTGTTTAACAAAATGTGAAGTTTTCTACAGAACTCATTCAAATAGCTTGCTTAAAACAAGCCTCTCTTTCATATGTCACCCTTTATTTGTGAAATGAATGAAAAATGAGATGGACCATCCTGAGAATAGTAGTTATGGTTCATTGAAAGTAACTGAACCAGACAATCCCCCTACTGAGCTCATTTATACAATATACAGAAATAGTGGTTCAGCTGGGTAGAAAGTGTGACATCTTTAAATCTATGCTTTAAATCTACACTTTTTAGCATACACATATGTTGGAGTCAGAATAGCATATTAGAGTCTACTCTATTGTGTATGAAATCTATTTCCAACTTCCATTCTTTTGTAAAAGTGGTCCCCTATGTCTGTGATACACTCCTTCATCACCATTAGAATCTTTAAGCTTCCTTCCAAGGACAGTTTATATGAATGACTTTCCAGAGAAAATATTTTTCAATCATCCCAATTGTCAGTTCTCTCTCTTTCTCTTGAAATTTTTTTCATTGTTTTGTATTTATTTACTTGTGTCCATGTTGTGCCTTCTCAATAGAACATAAGCTTCTTGAGTGCAGGGGCTATTTATTTCTGTTTATATGTCCTCAGTTTCTAACACAGTTCCTTGCACATAGTAGTTGCTTAAAAATATTTGTTAAATTGAACTGAATTAGGCATGAGATCTATCATGGAGTCATATGAGCATGACAAATCAGAATTATTTTCAGGGTCCCAAGACTACAGTCCCTTTAAGATGCCCAAGTGAATAAATCCAATATTCAGTACACTTTATGGTTTAAATCCATTCCTCCTCCCCCTTTCCTTGATTCTATTAATGGTACCACCTTCCTCTTAGTCATTCATGTCAAAACTTTGAGCCATTCCCTTAGTCTCAGTGCCAACATTTATTCACAATGTCCTGTCCATTCTACCTCTCATCCATAATCTTATTTTTTCTCTCAGTGCCATTATCCTAGTTCAGACCCTTGTTACTTTTTACCTGTATTAGTTACAAAAGCTTCCTAATTGGTTTCCCTGCCTCTAGTATCTCCACCTACTCCCCACCCTGATCTATCTTATACAATGGAGCCAAATTACTTTCCCAAAATATATCTCTAGTTATACACTCTACCAATAAAGTACCTTCACTGACTCCCAATTGCCTATTGAATAATGACCAAACTCCTTAACCTTGCATTCAAAGCCCACCAGAGTCTGCTTCCAACCTGTCTGTTCAGCCATATTTCATGCTACTCTTCTTCATGTAGGGCACATTACAGCTGTACTAAACCACATGTCATCTATTCCCTGGACACAATCTATATGTTCTCACTTCTATGTTTCCTCCCACTACTTCTTATACTTACAATACCTGATTTGCATCCCAATCCCCAAGCTCAGCACTTCCAACTTCCTTGCTTGTCAAATCGACAAACATTTATTCAGTGCCTACTATGTGCCAGGTACTGTGCTAAATTCTGAGGATTAAATAAAGGCAAAAAATAGTCCCTGCTCTCAAGACATTCACAGCTTGATGGGGGAGACATGATTCAAGAACTTAGGTACAAACAAGATATATACCGGATAAATTGATGATAATCTTAGCGGGAAGGCACTAGCATTAAGGGAAAACAGGAAAGGCTTCCTAGACAAGAATTTTACCTGGGATTTTAAGGAAGCCAGGGGGGCCAAGAAGTGGAAATGGGAAGTGAAAGAATTTAAGGCATGGGGGAGAGTTAGTGACAATGAATACAGTCAGGACATGGAATGTTTTGAGCAGTGAACTAGTAAGGAAGCCAGAGAGACTGGATTGTGGAGTGTGTGTAGGGGAGTAAGATATGAGAAGAAAGGAAAGGTAGAAAGGGGTCAGGTTATGAAGGGATTTAAAATACAGATTTTATATTTGATCCTGGAGGTAATAAGGAGTGGCTTCTGGAGTGTATTGAGTAAGGAGTGTGACATGGTCTCAGACATGTGCTTTAGGAAGATCAGTTTGATAGCTGAGTGGAGTATTTAAGGTCTTCCACTATCTGCCTCCAACCTACCTTTGCAACTTTACTTCACATTACTTCCCTTCATACACCCTAAAGGCCAATTGACCTGGGCCACTGGCTGTCTCCTAAATTCAGTTGGCTCCATCTCCTTTCTTTATACATTTGTATAAATGATCCCTTTCCTGGAATAAGCACCCACCTCATTTTTGACTTTCAATTTCCATATCTTTCTCATAGGATCATCAAACACTATATTCTCCATGAAACCTTCACTATCCCTTCTCCCATATTCCCAGAGCACATTGTCTGATTTTTATCTTTGGCCACTGTAAAGCCAATCATGATCAGCTCTCCTGAGGACTGCTCCTGTGAATAACTTTAAGGTTTTGATCACATAGTGTAGTGAACTCTCTATTTATTCAGCAATAAACTAAAGCAAAACATTCACAACAATATAACATAACAGCTTATTACTAAGGTGGCCACATAGTCTCAAACAAAACATATCATTCAGTAAGTCACAATCTCATCAATCAGAATTGAGTATCCAAGAGAAGTCTCCTTTCATCCTTAAGTAGAAACTGGCTTCCAGTCATCCTTAAGCTAATCATCCATAAGTAGATCATCCTTAAGGGGTAGTAGAAAGTACAAAGACCATCCACCCCTAGGTCACAAATAAGTTACAATCTCATCAGTCAGCACTAAGTACCCAAGTAAAGGTCCTTCCTCTTAACCAGAGGCTGACTTCCAAACTCCATGGCTCCTCTTCCACACTCTCAGCTCTTGTCTGGATTCACAGGTAGGCAGCTCCTGGTGACTAGTCCACTGCAAGCCCTTCATAGTTTCTATTTCTGGGAAGACAAGACTTAACAGAGCCACAACAGTATTTACACACAATAAGCTTAGCAGAGTTACAACAATATTCATACATATTGCCAGCACCATCATCTCAATTCACTTTCTGTCTGACAATGTAACACAAACCAACAGACAAAACTTCTGTCTGAGAAATCAAACACAAATCAGCATTAAAGTCCCAGGATTTTTGTAAACATCAGTAAAATCCTCTCTCTAGGCTTCTGGATCATCAGTAAAGTCCTCTTTCAGGACTTCTGTCCAAAAACAACAGACAAGGCTTTTGTCTGATAGACCAACAGACAGGGTTCTGAAATCACACACATTCTTGCTCTCAGTTCTTCTTGGTCCCGACTTGTGCTCAAGCTTTTCTCTGCTCTCGCCTTCCTGCTCTACCCTTCCTGTTGTGTCCTTCCTGTTCTGCTCTTCTGGCAAATTCCTCCCCAAGTGGGCTTCATGTGATGACTGTAGGCCTATTAAGGGCAACACAATATATACTGTTTCCAACAAAGACGATACGATCACAGCACTTGAGTAACTGAAACAAAGAGCTAAGTACCACTTTGCTTGCCATTATAGCCCCTTCAATATCCTGTATTATAATTACCTATGCACATGGCATATATACCCAGTAGAAAAAAAGGTCCCTGAAGTTAGGGATAGTTTTGTTTTTATATGTGCATAGCTAGTGCCTAACAATAGCATTTTAAAAATATTTGTTGACTTGAGGGAGGAATTAGGATCATTGAAGTGCTTCACAGTTTATTGTCCGCCTCCTAAGAATTACAACTCTCAGTACCTTGGATTTTTTTCTGTTTTTTTTATTTTTTTGCTTTTTGGAGGGGGGAAGGCAGGGCAATTGGGGTTTAGTGACTTGCCCAAGGTCACATAGATATAGACAAACACTTCTGGTGAGCAGATGTCTTATTTTGTATCTCACTTGATATTGATCATTAGGATTGTTGAACAAAGTTATCTCTGTGATAATATCCATCAAGGAATCTTATGTAATTTCACATGCACAGGAGACAACTTGTTGGAGAAGAGCCCAAGAGTTGGAGAAAAGAGTCTATTTTGTTCTAATAAGCTTGGCAGATTTCTGTAATTAAAAAAAAAGCAAATGAACATACTGGGATCTCGCATCCTCTTTATCTTTCTCTGTATCCTATATTTCTCTATGTGCCTTTGGAGATTTTTCCTATAGGACAGAATTACCTCCTTCATAGTTACCAAGAATACCCTTGATCCATCTATAGACCATTCTTATAAAGAACAGAGCTAAAAGAGATAAGAAATTATAAATGATACACACAAGAAAGTTAATAGTTATTGATGTCTTCTAGGTCAATTCATTGTTAGTAATGATTACACCATCTGTTCTTTGTCCCATTGTCTTGGTGTCGTTGCCTTTTGAGGAATCTTGAACATTGTTTCCCCACGGCTTCTCACCTAGTGTTGCCTCCAGCATGAGTTTTTTGGTGTGCACTTGGTCAGGTCCAGCCACTCCTCATGTCACCTTCTTAAGTGCCATGTCTGCTTCCTTGTAGAACACACCAGGGACAGAGGTCTTAGAATCCAAATGCACCCTAAAATCAATACTAGAAGACAAATGTAGTTGTGGGGAAAGAGTAATAATGGTAGGAGAAAGCTGAGGATAGGACCCTATGGGAGAAAGTAGAAAAACCAAAATAGTAGTAACATCACTAAAGTCCTGATGGGGAAACCCCCACCTGGGAAGTAGAAGGGAAGCAGCGCTGGGCCAGGCAAGGGTAGGGAGGAGATCACTACAGAGGGCCGGAAGCAGGCCATATGGCAGTTTCCTATTTTAGCTAGTTATTCTTGCATACTAGGTGTTAAACGCAGTTCTTTCTATGCCACTTAAAGAAAGGCAAATGCAGTCAAAATTTAAATGTTAAGAGTTTTTAAATGACACAGTCTTTTAAAATCATGATTTCACATTTTCGTGCCTTCCAAATTTCAGTATCCTAGAGCAAATCTTGTTTTCTCCTTCATTGCCACCCCTCACACCCTATTTAAAGCTTTGTATTTCTATATATTGATTGAGAAAATACATAATGACCAAAAAAAAAAAAGCAACTGCAGTGCTTGGTCTGGTACTCCTTCCCGGTCCCACACTGGTAGTGGGAGGTTGGGTCCTCAGAGCACAGCCAGCTACTTCTGCCCTCAAGGTTCTAGGGGTAACCCTGAGAGATTGGAGGCTTCTCTAATATTATTATTCATGAGATTCATCCAGTATGCTTCCCTCTATAGCATTCAACTAGTTAAAAGATATTGCCCCCATGTCAGTTAACATCAATTAGTTTTTGCAAAGGGATATTTACTATGAAGGTATAACAAGAATTGAAGTATAACAATTTCACAAAGAATAGAATATTCTTCTCTACACTTCAGCCCCTGAGGAAAATGGACACAAATTTAGTTTTTCCTATAAAACATTTCCCCCACCAAGTTCTCTGCTGGGCTTATCATAACTCATGGGCAAGTCATTATCTAGCTTGCAGGACACTGTCTCAGTTGCCAGGTCAGTTCGCTCCTGGGTTAGGTCAGGAAGGTCATTCCTCAGGGCTGGCTTCTCATCAGACTTGGCTGCTGTGATTGCTGGCAGACTTTGTTACTGACTCAAGTTACAGGACTTCTGATGATGCTTCTGACCTTCTGAACATCACAAGGTTATATTTGGTCCAGTCCATCTCTGATACTCATTCACCTAAGGCAAGGAAAAAATGAATACACCAGAGATAGAAAAAAACAGATGCATCATTCATTAACTGGTACTTGGAAGCTGGATAGGGAAATAAAGCAGTCCTGTGGCAAGTCACGAGATATTATTCTTTCTTCCCTTATTATTACCTCTTTCCTCACCTGTAATCTTATAGCAGTTCTTTCCTACTTGAAAGCCACCAGGGAAGAGAAAGAAAACGTGTCTGTCTGAACCTTTTGTATGCATATTCAGTTCTAGCTCAGCATCTAATTAGAAGGTTAATTGACCACATAGTAAGATGATAGGAGACAGAGAATATCTGTGCATATTCTGAATCAGAGGGAAAGGGCCCTTCCATCATGCATTTCTTGAAGCAGACTCATCAAGCATCCACACGGGTTGATATTAGGCAGAGAATATTACACACACGTCATTGGCCAGTTTATCTATTACATGATTATGAACATTTGGGGGTATCTGGGAAAGAGGATGGAATGCGATGTAACCCAGGATGCAACTCTCTCTCTAACATACTTGATAAACAGATAAAATACCCCCAATGTGGAGCAAAACAGGACCATGACAAGAAGAAGAAAATTGCGAGAACCTGCCACGTGATAATTCTTACTGAAAAAAAGTCACTAAAGCTCTACTTACCGGAGTGGCAGTGGTTTTTTTTTTTCTTTTATCATTTTTATCATTCTTTCTCCCTTTCTGTTACCCTAGCCCACATTTTGGTCAAGGCACCCTCATGGATGTTTTAATTGTAGGCATTTGATTTTTTTTTAGAATTTTCTTCCTTTCAGTTTCCTGGGCCCCCTGCTCCTAAAAGAGGTGGGGGTCTCTTTACACTGTGTGCTCATGACCTCATTAGTAATGTTCACCCTCTCCGACTTCCTTCATGTTGGTCCAGAGAGCCTTGTAAGCATTGTGGTTGCTACAACTTTAGGAATCTCATTTTTGGAGTAAATCCCTGGCAGAAGCCCAGTGGACTATCCATTACCAGAGTGAATGATATCCCATAAATCAGATCAGCCCAAGACTCAAGAGGGAGGAAAGGGGTCTTCGGTGGAAGAGTATGGAGCCTTAAGTATAAGAAAATGGAGACAGAAAGAGACAGAGACAGAGATACAGAAAGAGACAGAAAGAAAACACAATCAAATACATAAACGTTGGCAAAGAAAAGGCAAAACTAGTACTTTTACAGATAGTATAATCATGTACTTAGAAATTTCAAGAGAATAAATGAAGAAATTGAGATGATTAACTTCACCAAGTTAGTAGGATGTAAACCCCACCAAAAAATCATTAGTATTTCTATGTGGTACTAACTAAAACAAGGGAGAAATTATAATAAAATAAATTCCATTAAGATAACTGCAAAATGAATAAAATAGGAGTTAACCTACACAAGATTTATATAAATGCAACCATAAAACACTTGGTACAGAAATAAAGGAAGACAAATTATCAGTAAGATATTTGCTGCTAATGGTTGAGCTATGCCAATATAATGAAAATGTGAACTAAATTAATATACAGATTTAGTACTATATCAATACCATCATTAAGGATAATTTTTAGTGCCAAACAAAGAAATAACAAAATTCATCTGGAAGAACAAAAGGTCTAGAATCTCGAAAGAATTAATGAGAAAAAAGTACAAATGATCAGACATTAAACTATTTTATAAAGCAATAGTCATCAAAACTATTTGGAACTAGAGGGGAAAAAAAGAAATGAAAAACCATGAGAAGTAGATTAGTGGAATGGATTAGATAAGCAAGAAATAGAAGCAGTTAAAAAACAAGCCAGCTTTCCAGAAATCAAAGAATATAAATTAAAGAGGAAAGGACTCTCTATGTGATAAGAATTGCTGGGAAAACTGGAGAGCATTTTGGCAGAAATTAGGTATAGACTTAAATTTTAAGCCACATACCACAATAAGCTCAAAATGAATATACAATCTGAACATTAAATGTTAACACAGTAAGAAAAATGAAAGAACAAAAACCGGTACTGCTCAAATTATGGCCAGGTAGACAATTCATTTAAGAAACATTATTAATTTATTAGCATTCTTTTCTTTTCAGATTTTAAGTTCCAAATATTCTCTCTCTCTTTTCCCTGCTCCATCCACTGACAAAGCAAACAATATGATACACATTATACATACAAAATCATGTAAGACATTTCTATATTATCCATATCTTAAAAAAAGAAAAAAAAGCAAGAAAATTATACTTCAATTTGTAATCAGAATTCATCAATTCTCTCTGGAGGTGGATAGCATTTTTTCATTGAGTCCTTTAGAATTATCTTGGATTATTGTATTGAACAGTATAGCCAAGTCTTTCACAGTTGTTCTTCACTACAACATTGCTGTTACTGTGCATAATGATCTCCCAAATTTTCTCACTTCTTTTTGCATCATTTTATACAGGTTTTGCCATATTTTTCTGAAATTACTTCCCTAGTTATTTCTGATAGCACTTCATAATCATGTATCACAGTTTGTTCAGCCGTTCCCAATTGATGAGCATACCCTCAAATTCCATTCTTTGTCCCCACAAAAAGAGCTGCTATAAATATTTTTTTGCACACATACATCCTTTTCCTTTTTGTTTTATCTCTTTGGGATACAGACTTAGTAGTAGTATTTCTGTGTCAAGGATATGCAAAGTTTTATAGCCCTTTGGGCATTGTTTCAAATTGTTGTTCAGAGTGGTTAGACTAGTTTACAGCTCCATCAGCAGTTCATCAGTGTTTATATCTTTCTCTTATTCCCTCTAGCATTTATTTTTCATAGGTATGAAGTGGTATTTCAGAGTTGCTTCAATTTGAATTTCTTTAAATAATAATGAGTTAGAACATTTTTTCATTTGACTATAGATAGCTTTGATTTCTTCTTCTAAAAACTGTCTGTTCATATCCTTTAACCATTTATCCATTGAGGAGTGGTTATTATTTTACAAATTTGGTTCACTTCCCTTTGTATTTGAGAAATGAGGTTTTTCTCATAGAAAATTGGTACAATTTTTTTTTATTACTTTATTGTCTGTGGTGCCTTTTAGCAAAATGTAGTTTACATGATTATCTTTTTAAATTTGGTTTATTTTTGTTTTTTCTTTACCTGAGATCCTGTTTGTTCCTCCTGCCTTTTTTTATATCACTTCAGCTGAAGAATAATAGATTCTGCTCCACCCCTTTATTTTAACTCCAAGTGTTTTTCTGATTCAGTTTTGTCTCTTGAGAACAATATATTGTTGGATTCTGGTTTCAAATTCATTCTGCTATCCACTTCTGTTTTATGGGTGAGCTCATCAAGTTCCCCTTCACAGTTATGATTACTAATTGTACATTTCCTTGCATTCTATTTTCTTCTGTTTATCATTCTCTCTCTCTGTCTCTCTCTCTGTCTCTGTCTCTGTCTCTGTCTCTGTCTCTGTCTCTGTCTGTCTGTCTGTCTCTCTCTCTCTGTCTGTCTGTCTCTCTTTCTATCTTTTTCTCTCTTTCTTCTTAAAAATCTGTTTTGCTTCTGACTACTGCCTCCCTTAATTCACCTTCCCTCTTATCCCCTCCCCCATATTTCTTTTCCCCTTCCCCTTCCATTTCCCTGTTGGGTAAGACAGATTTCTATACACAACTGAGTAATACACACACACACAAACACACAACACATTCAAGTGCTGCCTGCCACCCCCAAAATTCCCTCCCCCATTGGAGACCATCCCGACATAATCAATTCACACTGATACCCTCTGTCTAGGTAGACTCCTAACTGCTTTAATAATTATAACAGTTCTTAGGAGTTACATTCTACTATCTTTCCATATAGGAATGCAAACAGTTTAACTTTATTGAGTCCCTTATGATAATTCTTTCATGTTTTCCTTTTTATACTTCTCTTGAGTCATTTGAATGTCAATTTTCTATTTAGCTCTGCTCTTTTCATCAGGAATGCTTGAAAATCCTCTATTTTCTGAGATATCCTTTTTTTTTCTCCTCTGGACAGATTCCACTCAATTTTGCTGGATAGTTATTCTTGGCTACAGTCCTAGCTCCTTTGCACTCTAGAATATCAAATTTCAAGCCCCCTGTCCCTTTAACATGGAAGCTGCTAAGTCCTGAATAATCCTAACTATGACTGCACAGGCTGATTTTTCTCCTTGACCAGAGAGCTCTGAAATTTGACTATAATATTCCTAGGAATTTTAATTTTCTGATCTCCTTCAGGAAGTAATTTGTGGATTATTTCTATACAGCCTTCCTTATCTAAGATATCAGGATAACTTTCCTTGAAAACTTCTTAAAATATGTCTAGGCTTTTTTTTTTTAAATCATGGTTGTCAGATAGTTCAATAATTCTTAAATTACTCTGCTCAGTCTATTTTCCAGGTCAGTTATTTTTCCAATGAGATACCATATTTTCTTCTATTTTTCATTCTTTTGACTTTGTTGTATTGCTTCTTCTTGTCTCATGAAGGCATTAGCTTCCACTTGGCCAAGTCTAGTTTTTGAGAAATTATTTTCTTCATTGAGCTTTTGTGCCTCTTTTTCCACTTAACCAATTCTTCTTTTTCAGGAGTTCTTTTCTTCAGTGAATTTTTGTGCCCCTTAAAAAAAATTAGGCTAATTCTGGTTTCTAACGTATTATTTTCTTCAGTATTTTTGTGTGTCTTTTATCAATATGTTAATTCCATTTTTAATAATTTTCCTGAATGTATCTCATTTTTTCCCTAATTTTCCTTTACCACTCATCTCTTTCTTTAACTCTTCTAGGAATTCTCATTGGACTTGGATCCAATTAGAATTTTTTCTTTTAGGCTTTGCTTAGAGCTGTTTTCATGATATTGTCTTCTCAGTTTATGTCTTGGTCTTCCATGCTACAATAGTAGCTTTTTATGGTCAAGTTGGGGGGTTTTTTGCTAATTTTTCCAGACTAAATTTTTTTTTTACTGTGAACTTTATGTTAAAGTTTGCCTTCTTCTCACCTGGGGGTAAGGAAACACTGTTCCAAATTTCTTCCATTTTTTACTGCTGTTTTAAGAGCTAGTTCTGGAGGTCTGCAAGTTTTCAGTTTTTTCAAGGTCTTGTAATCTGGGAGAATTATGTGGTCACTCCTTTCCTGATCTGTGTTCTGGTCTTTACCCAGGAAGGGCTCATGATTGTCTGTAGCCACAAATTCTAGTGTTCTTCTTGGCCCAGGAACTCTCTTGCAGCCACAAGCACCAGTACTCCTCTTTGCCTTGGAATTGATACCATGGTCCCCAACTCCCTTGTGACTGATCACAAGTGATCTTCTCTGCCCTGGAACTGCAAACCAGAATTGCATCTAGGCAATATATTTGATAATCAGCACCAGCTACACACAGTGCCAGCAAGGCTTTACCTATAATTTCTTTCTTACCAGTTGTTCAACCCCCTTTCTGTCTCTGGGATGCTGTGCCCACCTCTAAGGCCTGCCGCCTCTGCTGCCGCCATGTTATGGGCTAACCCCCCACCCTGGTTTCATAGACCTCTCCTGCCAACCTCCTAAGTTTTCTTAGACTGGAAAAATCTCTCACTCTGAACTTTTGTTGACTTCATTGCTCTAAACTTTGATTTGAGGCATAATTTTAATCTTGTTTGGAGGGGAATTGGGGGAATTCAGCTGGGTTGCTGCCTGTATACCACCAGCTTGACTCCATGCCTTTTTCAAGACAATTTTTTAGATAATTTCATTTTGTTTTTATGTTATCTATATTTCCTAATTTACCTTTCTTCCTCTCCCAAAGAACCAAAACATCACAAAGATTAAAAAATAGAGGAGAAATAACTGTTCAGAAAAACTAAATAACACATTAAAAAGTTTAATACTATATGACACATTCTGTACTTGTAGTCTCCTACCTCATCATAGAATAGGCCTACATAACCTGTGGCCCACCAAAGGATTTTGGGCAGCCCATGAAAAATGTAGAGGAAATTTTCTGCCCAAACTCCTTTGGCAGGTCACAGATTGTGTAGGCCTGCCATAGAATAAGAATGTGGTGTGAACGCCTTTTTTCTCACTCTTCTTTAGGGACCAAGATTGGCTCTATAATTTCACAGATTCAGATTGGACTATTTTGTCATTGTTGCATTTTTTCTCATTTTCATTGACAACTATAGCATATATTATTTTCTGGGTTCTCCTCACTTCATTTTGCATTGTTTCAGTTAAATCTACCCATATTTTACTTTTTCATCATGTTTATTGCTTCTTAAAAGACATTAAATTCATGTACCTCAATTTGTCATTCCACAAATAATTGGGACCTTACTTCTAGGTCTTTGTCTTAGTGTATATCAGACCTCTCCCACCCTCCCCTTAAAAAACATTCACTTCTTTGGAATAGATGCTCAAATTTCTTTCCAGTATGCCTGAGTCAATTCACAATTCCCCTAATAGTATATTAGTGTGTATGTCTTTCCACAACTCTTCCAATCTTGGAAGTTATCATTGCCAAAATTATTTTGTTTGGTATTTCTCTGCTAATAACTTGAAATTCTTTCTTTGAGAACTGTTTCTTTTTTCATATCCCCTCATCATTCCTTACAGAGTGGGTTTTGGTTTTATATATTTGTATTCATTACATATCATGAAAACCAAATCTTTATTAGAGATTGATATAAAGATTTTTTTTCTAGTCAGCTGCTTCTTTCCTTATCCTACTCATGTTAATTGTGTTTGTGCAAAAGCTTTTCAATTTTATGTAATAAAAAATTACTTATATTTTGCTTTTACTACTATCTCTTGGGTAGGTGAGGAATAAAAAATAATTTTTAACCAGAAATGGAAGAAGTCATTAAAGATAAAATAGACAATTTTGATAGCATAACATTTTGAATATTTTTGCACCAATAAAATTTAAAAAAATTAAAAATAGAAGAGAAATGGTAGAATAGGAAAATATTTGCATCAAATGATACTAATAAAAGTCTAATAGCCAAACTGTTTAAGAAATTGACACAAATATATAAAACCAAAAGTCATGCCATGATAGGTGGTAAAAGGATATGAACAAATAGTTTTTGGAAGAAGAATCTAAAACTCTTAATGACTGTATTAAAACATGCTTCAGTTCTCAAATAGTAAGAGAAATGCAAATACAAATAACTGTGAGGTTAAGCCTCACACTATGCAGATTATTAGAGATGACATAAAAATCATCAATGTTATAGGGCTCTGGTATGAGATACATTGAGGCATTGTTGGTGGAACTATAAAGGGAATAATCATTTTATATTTATTTTGGAATTATGCAAGGGATGAATCTATTTTTGCCTTTTGACCCAGCAATCCTATTACTGGGAATATTCCAAAAGTAAATCAAAGATAGAAATGGAAGTGCAATATATAGTCAAGGTACTCAGATACCTTTTTGTTATTAAAGGACTAGAAACAATGTTAATACCCATTAACTGGAGAGTGACTGAAAATAATTATATTAATATAATGTAATTTTTTTGTGCACCAAGGAATAATGAATTTGAAAAATACAGAGAAATATGAAAAGAGATGCATGAACTGATGTAGCACAGAGACTTGAGGAGAACTAAGAGACAATATACTCAATGACTATGACAATATACATGAAAAGATCACTAAAAGGAAGATGAACTCTGAGTTCAAAACCCAATGAAAGTCCTGTAGGACAGATAATGAAATATCTTCTTCACCCCCTCACAGCATAAATAAGGAACTTAACAGGACAATGTTGTATACATTGTAAGAGTAATTACATCAAATGTTTTTCTTAATTGTTTTTCTTTGCCATGAGGGAGGATTCATAGGTAAGGGGAGCACTAATAGTAAAGACCTGTGATATAAAGATAAATGGCATCAATAGATCATTTTTAAAATTCAGTAGCACTTTAAAATGAATTTGTCTTCAGTAGCCTCTATATGAAGACTAGCAAGAGCCATGAGGATTACAGATTCAATAATAATAATAGCTAACATTTTTATGGTGCTTCAGGTTTGCAAAGTACTTTTTATAGAGTATCTTATTTGATCTTCTTAACAATACTATGGGAGAAAGGAAAGGAATAAGCTTTTATTAAGAGCCAACTATGTGCCAGGCACACAAGTAATAAATAGTAGAGTTGTGATATGAAACCAGAGCTTCCAAGCTCCAAATCTACCCTCTCCTCTGTAAGTTGTGTGTATGCATATATGTATACATATGTGTGTGTGTTTTTATCTATCTATCAGTCTACCTATCTATTTGCAACTCTGGGCATTTTTACTGGCTGTCCCCCATGTTTATAATTTTCTCTTTCCTTATCTCTAAGTCTTGACTTCCTTTAAGTCCCAGCTAAAATCCCACCTTCTATGAGAAGCCTTTCCTGATTCCCCTTTAATGTTAGTGTCTTCCCTTTACTGATTATACCCAATTTATCCTGTATATTTCTTAAAGTTGTTTTCATATTATTTTCCCCATTAGACTGTGACTCATTGAGAACAGGGACTGATTTTGACTTCCCATTGTATCCCTAGCACTTAACACAGTGCCTGAAACTTAGTAGGTACTTCATAACTGTCTATTGACTGACCGGCTAATATATATATATATCAATATTTATGTACAAGACAGAGTATTTATTCAGCTCACAGAGGGTATCTTTGCTTATTTATCAAACTTGAGTTTTGCCTCATATTTTGCTGGAGTTAAAGATCAAAATGAGAGTGATTAATATGCATACAGATTCACAAAACATGTACAGCAAATCTGAGCCTTACACACCTACTAGCTTTGTAATCCTGGGCAAATCTCTTAAGCCTGTTTTCCTCAGTTTTCTCATCTGTAAAATGATTTGGAGAAGGAAATGGCAAACCATTCTAGTATCTTTGCCAAGAAAACTCCAGATGGAGTCACAAAGAGTTAAACATGACTGAACCACAATAGCAAGAAAGGGTCATAGAGAACATTTGTCCCTGCTTCCTTGTTGGATTGGACAGATGAAGAAATATTGACCCAGAGAGGGGCAGCAATTTGTCCTAAGTCACCTGGCTATTAATGGACTAATTAGTTTTATAAGTAGGTTTTTTAGTCTAGATGTGTGATTTCCTAGTGTCAGGAACTCCTGGTAAGGAAACTTCCTCTACTAAGGTAGATTTGCAACATGTCATCTCAGAGAGTTTTCTCAGACACTGAGACATTAAATTATTTTCTTAGGATCATGCAGGAGATTTTTGTTACAGGTCAGATAAAACAAATGTCTTCCTGACCTTCAACCTCTGATTTCTATTCTATTCTTCTATTCTATTCTATTCTATTCTATTCTATTCTATTCTATTCTATT
>NW_027186296.1:104846396-104882980 GCF_028583685.1 Petaurus breviceps papuanus
TTCTATTCTATTCTATTCTATTCTATTCTATTCTATTCTATTCTATTCTATTCTATTCTATTCTATTCTATTCTATTCTATTCCATTCCATTCCATTCCATTCCATTCCATTCCATTCCATTCTGCTATATTGTATCTCCAACAACATATAACAACATATATAATAACATAATAACAGTTGTGGAGCACATTATAGTTTTAAAATATTATCTCATGCATTAAATGGAAGGACCAATAGTGTTTGTGGTGAAAGACCTAGGTTTGAGTGTTGGGCATGCCACATAGTGGCTCTTTGGCTTTAAACAAGTCATTTAAATTCCATGAGCCTCAGTTTCTTTATCTGCAAAATGTATAAAAATTACATACACATTATTTACTTCCTGATATTGTTGTGAGAAAAAATGCCTTATCAACTTCAAAAGACTATGTGACATTTTGATCTGAATATGGCCTACCCAAAGTATAGAAATCCCTTTGAAAAGCAAATTATATAAAACTTGGAAAATTAACTATATAAAGTTATCATATAAAATATATACACATAAAAAACTTTTTTCATTTCCTTTTCATCTAAACTTATCCCCCTCCCCATATTCTGCAATCCAGAGTTTCCTGTACCTTGTACTTTCTCTGACTTCATATTTGCCTCCTGGATTCCTTGATTTCCTTTATGGCTCAGCTGTATTCCAAACTTCTGCAAGAAACCTTTGTTTCTTGGTCCTCTTTAACTTAAGTTCCTTCTCTCTGACCTTATCACAAGATTATCCTGGATGTAGCCCACTTTTCCAAGGTTGTCTTTGTGTTGTCTCTCCCATTAGACTTTGAGCTCCCTGAAGGCCAGGACTGTCTTTTGCCTTTCTCTGTATCCCTTGTGCTTAGCAAAGTACCTGAAACATAGTAGGTGCTTAGGAAATACTTGACACCTGCCAGATCTTTCACTATTGCGGCATGTAAGGACAGCTAGAAATTCTCTTAGCATATCCTCACTCATCATGGATTTCTGCTCCTTATCAACTGTCTTTCTCAACAGAAATGATTTTAGAGATTCTACCACTAAGATTATAGTTCTTTTATAATTATTTATTGATTTACATATTATTTGTAATAATTATTTATAATTATATAATTAATTATATCTTCTCCAATACAAAAATTATTCTCTTTGGAAGACAACACAGAAGGGAAAAAAAGGAGGTGAGAGGTTTATTCTTCAGTCCATTCCTTTGATTCTTTCCTTGTTTGTCCTATACTAGAGTAATAAATAAAGAAAAGCAAAAAACAAACAAGCAACAAAACAAAACAAAACCAAACGCAGATCCCTTTTGTCATTCTTAGTGTTCAACATCAGCTCTGGCTCTTTGTGAGCCTTAATATTCTTGGCCCTGTCCTTAAAAGATTGTTTTTGTATTCATCCATAATTGTCTCTCTTCATTTTTATCTTCTATAAATGCCTTGAAAATCTGAGCTTCCACATTGGTCTCTTTAGCCAACTACTTCCTTTGCCTCCTTATCAGAAGAATGTTTTCTTGTTTGTTTTTTTTCCAGAATTATATTCTTGAGAATTTCCCTTTATTCTAGTACTAACTTTCCCTCCAGGACATGAGGCCTACCTACCCTTTCCCTGAATCCTTTCTATCAAAGTGTATCCAGGTTATGTTTAGCATTCCTGACCTCCCCTGCCATGAACTCTTATGGAATTGTCCATAGTCACCAAAGTTCTCAAGATTCTACTTTTTAAGGAACAATCACATCCTCTTTGTTAGCCAGTATCAGGTCTGATAGTTATCTTTTGTAGCTTACTTAACTTTTTGAAGGAGAAAATTGTCATTAAGGAAGAAAAACACATCTACCACTCTATGTTTAGGGGAGAAGGTGCTCTAACAGATGTCTAGATTGTTGAAATCCACTATCATTGCAATACCATGCCTCTGACAATTTTTTTTATCTGTTTCTTAAACTCTTTATTTAATTAATTATTCCATTGGTGAATGCCAATGCCAATAACAATATCACTCCTTGTCAATCATTACCCACATACTTTCTAATATATTTTCCCTACCTAAGGTTCCTAGATTTCTTTATTAGCATATATTTTCTTTTTTAAAAATTAATTTATTTTTAGTTTTTAACATTCATTTCCATAAGATTTTGAGTTCTAAATTTTCTGCCCCTCTCTTTCCTCCCCCCTCCAAGAAGGCACAGCACATATCTTCTGCTACTCCTCATTCCTTCATTTTTTTTCCTTTTTGAATAGAGTATTCCCTCTAGAGCTTAATTCTAGTAATAGATCCTATCCTATCACAGCAAATTTCAGTGATATTATAGAGGTAAGATTTATCTACTTTCACTGGGGTTGTTAACCTTTAAAAAGTTTGACTAAAGGAGACAAACAAATAGTGATATACAGTTATTTCATTTTATTCCCTTAGAACTAGTGAACTTGTACAAGGTGTTAGAAGCCAAGTTCTAACTGTCTGGACAAAAGAATGAAAAAGCTTAAATACATTTTAGAGCCAGCCCAATTCAGGGTCAAATTTATGATTACAAGAAAGGAATTTTCTTAATAAGATAAGAGAGTTGACGAGGTGTCGATTGATTTTACGACCTAGAACCTCTGTGTTTTCTTTATCATTAACATGCCATGACATAATAACATGCTCCACAAAATATTTAGATAAGAAAAGTTTCTGTTATTCAAGATAGCTTTTTAGATTCAGGATCTCATCCTTGGCAGAAGAAAGAATGTTCTTAAGTTAGCCCTATCTGGGGTTATTTACATACAAAGAGATAGTCTCTGAATTTCCTCAGAGAACAAAGAAGCTGTTGGGTCCATTTGGAATTTATGATCTCAGGATGTTGCTGTTTTCCTCCTGTAAGGAGTATGTCCCAAGATAAGGGGAAATCCCACTTTCAGCCTTATCTGGTCTCTGGAGTTGCTGAAAAGGCATTTTTAAAGCAAAGCAAAGCAGTCTGATTGATTAATTCAGACTTTGGCCAAAAATATGATTTTTAACAATCATCAGGATCTCTAGATCACTCTCACGATTACCTTTTCTTGGTATATATATATATATATAAAGACTTCTTAAGTCATAGATTTTATTGCTGTTTCTCCTTTTTGAATCTTGCCTTCCACAAATTATTGATCCTCTCCCCTGTATCACATTCTTCTGTCCTCCAACCTCCTAACAAATAAGAATGTCTCTCTAATTCTTCAACTTCTTTTCTCATTTGTTTCTCCCTTGAAGCACTTCTATTTATTCATGGAATACTGATGTGCTGCTCTGGCCCTTATACTATTTCCTCTACAATAGAGAGCAATTTGTACTTTGAATATGTATGAATGTTACAGGGTATTGGCAAGAGCGTGATCCTAGCACACTTTCTTTAGGTCATGACCAAATTCTCCTTACTCTTCATACTTGCTTGGAGCTGAATTCTTAGTTCTTTGACTTTTTTTGTAACTATCTGCTGTGGCAAACTGCCTTGTTACAAGACAGAAGGAAAGATAAATGAATCTAAAAGAGAAAAATCCAATTACCTAATTAGAGCTCCTTATCTTTAATTAATTTCACTATTATTCTCTTTCCTAGGTAGAATAGTTATAGGCTTACAAGTTTGATTTAAGGTAGGGGGAATGCAATCTACATTCAAGCCAGTAGAGTTAATGCTATCTACCATCATCATCAGTATTATGTCATTTGACTGAAATCTGACTGAAACCTAAATCTCACTTCCAGCCTTTCTACATTTCTATAAGTACCACTTTAATTATTTTCCTTCAGAAATAACTTTTTGAAGAACAGGGAAGGAATTTAGATGAGCAATTGATATGGATATTGGTATGGAATCAGAAAGCTCAAATGAGCAGAGTACAAGTGTTGTTCATAATGCATCTTGAACAGGGAGACCATTTCAGGAAGCAGGGATGCTGGGGCTCCATATGTCTATTTACTTAGTGCTAGTCTTGGATGCAGGACACCTGGGTTCTAGGCTAAGAAGTATCTCTGTGTGAGCATTAGCAGAACACGTCACCTCTCTGATCCTCCATTTTCTCATCTGTAAAATAAAGTGGCTAGACTAAATGAGTTCTAAATTAATTTCTACTTAAATATATTCTGATCCAATAGCCCCTCAAACTCATTAGATCCCAGGAACCATGCATGTGTAATATGAAGCATCTGACCCCATGCAGTATATAATTATTCATCTGATAACCATTCAAGAAAAAGGACCATGTCTTTTTTATCTTTGGACTTAAAGATCATAGTATCATATATCTAGGATTGGAGAAGGTCCACCTGATCCAACCTCTTCATTTCGCAAATGGGGGAACTGAGGCAGGCTAAATGACTTGATGATGGTGACACTAGTAGTGTCAGTGACTGGATTTGAACCCAGGCCCTCAGACCACAGAGCCTGTGATCTCTCCATCACACCAAAAAATACTCATGGAAACCATTTTATCAGGGTCTTAGATTTATGGTTGAGTTATCCAAATATATACATGGGGCAACATTAATTAGATTATAGAAACTCTCACTTTACTAGCAAGATACACATATGGTACTTAAAATCACATTGAAACTTTGGCAGAAAATCCCCTTTGAAGCATTTGTTCTGATACCTAAACTGCCCTAATTTCCCCAATTTATAGACTAATCTGTTGCCTAAACACTAGTGTTGGGGTGAATGGAGTATTCAGGGAGGACTAGCACCTTTGTTAAGAGGGCTTGCTGAGCCCTTTTCAGGGCAGTTTATGCATGTTTGGTGTCCACCTGTCACCCAGCTGTCACTGGTGGCTCCAAGGAGCTGTACATGCTCAACAACCACACCCTGGTAAAACATTATCAGCAGATGGGCTAAACCTGGTTGAAGGTAGTCAATAGACTTTAAACCCATTGGTGAGTTAGGTGGATATCTACCCCATGAATGTGAACATTTCTTCCAACAGACTGGGCAGATGATAACAATTTGTTCCAGTGGCCATGAAGTGGACTCAAGTAGGTACTGTGGAACATTTAGAGCTTGGTAAGACATCGAAGATGCCAAGGTCATCCATTGCACTCCGGGCTGTTACCAATTGTCCTGACTTTTGTCTTGCCACTAGATTTCAATTACTCTAGAAGAGAGAATGAGGCTGACAATTTGGACAACTCCACCTGGCTTAAATCCAATTCACTCACAAGTCAAGATGTTACTCATTTGTGATGTCACTAGTCTTTGAAAATGAAGGATGATCCTACAATTCTGGAGAATAATTTGGAACTATGACTAAAGGGTTATAAAAATGTGAATACCCTTTTGACCCAGCAATACCACTTCTAGGGCTGTATCCCAAGGAGAACATAAAAATAGGAAAAGGACCCACATGTACAAAAATATTTATAACAGACCTTTTTGTGGTGGCAAAGAATTGGAAATTGAGGGGATGCCCATCAATTGGGGAGTGTCAAAAACAAATTGTGGTATATGGATGTAATGGAATAGTATTGTGCTATAAAAAAAATGATAAAGAGAGGAGGAGCCAAAATGGCAGCAGAGAAGCAGGAGGACTCCCTGCGATTCCCCCATAACCACCTCAAATACCTATAAAAATGATTCTAAACAAACTTTAGGGCTATAGAACCCACAAGGTGACAAGAGAGAAACAAACCGCTCTCTGAATACAGCCCAGCAGCCCAGCAGGAAGGGTCAATTGCAACATGCTGAGAGCAGAGCCCAGCCCTGTGTAAGTCTAAGTTTTTAGCCTCAGGGTGGCCATGACCAGCTGGGGCTAGAGTGACGTTGGGAGAGCGGCTCACCAGAAGCTCTGGTGGGTTCCAGAATTATCAACCCATAAATGACAAAGTGAGAGGGCAGTGGACTTTGGTAACAGGGGTCCTGGAGTGCGGTCCAGCCTCTTCCCTCAGAGCAAGAAGCAGCTGAGGTGCAGTGGCTGCTGCTGCATGGCTGCTTCGGAGCTCCTGGCCTACATATTGTAGGGGGATCAAGCAACCAGTCTGAGGGGTAATCACTCTTGCTTTAACCTGCTTAGATTTGGATGACTGTCTAGGGTGGAGGTCCTGGGGTGCATGACCAGTGTGCCAGAGCCAGTGGAAGCTTCTGAGAGGGCACCCAACTAACAGCTCCAGCAGCTGACAAAACCCCAGAGATTTGGGACAAAGCTCTCCTCTCTGGAGGTAGAGTTCTACTGTGGCAAAAAGCTCAAAAGTCAAGTAATTGAGTGGCAACATGAGCAAGCAAAGGAAGCAAAGCAAGCACAACAATCCAACTTTGGATTCCTTTTTTGGGGACCAAACAGATCAAAGCATGGAATAGGAGGAAGACAACGAAGTCAGAACTCCTGCACCAAAAGCTTCCAAGAAAAATATGAATTGGTTATAGGCCATAGAGGAGCTTAAGAAGGATTTTGAAAACCAAATAAGAGAAGTGGAGGAAAAATTAGGAAGAGAAATGATAATGATGCAAGAAAATCATGAAAAGAGAGTCAACAACCTGACTGAAGAAAATAACACTTTAAAAACAGACTAACTCAAATGGCAAAAGAGGCTCAAAAAGGCAATGAGGAAAAGACTGCCTTAAAAAGCCGAATTTGCCAGGTGGAAAAATAATCTCAAAAGCTCACTGAAGAGAATCATTCCTTCAGAATTAGATTGGAGCAAATGGAAGCTAGTGACTTCATGAGAAATCAAGATGCTGTTAAACAGATCCAAACAAATGAAAGAATAGAAGGCAATGTGAAATATCTCATTGGGAAAACCACTGACCTGGAAAATAGATCTAGGAGAGATAATCTAAAAATTATTGGACTACCTGAAAGCCATGATCAAAAAAAGAACCTAGAAATCATCCTTCAAGAAATTCTCAAGGACAATTGCCTTGATATTTTAGAACCAGAGGGCAAAATAGAGGTCGAAAGAATCCACCAATTACCTCCTGAAAAAGATCCCAAAAAGAAAACTCCTAGGAATATTATAGCCAGGTTCCAGAGTTCCCAGATCAAGGAGAAAATATTACAAACAGCCAAGAAGAAACGATTTGAATATTGTGAAAACATAATCAGGATAACAGGATCTGGCAGCTTCGAGGGATCAAAGGGCTTAGAATATGATATTCCAGAGGTTAAAGGAGCTGGGATTAAAACCAAGAATCACCTATCCAGCAAAACTGAGTATCATGTTTCAGGGGAAAATATTGTCATTCAATGAAATAGAGGATTTTCAAGCATTCTTGATGAAAAAAAGAGTTGAATAGAAAAATTGACATTCATATATAAGAAGCCTGAGAAGGTAAGCAGAGAAAAGAAATCATAAGGAACTTATCAAAGTCAAACTATTTATATTCCTACAAGGGAAAATGATAATTTCAACTTATGAAACTTTTCTCAGTATGAGAATAGTTGAAGGGAATATAAATATTAATATATATATATATACATACATATGTCTATATAGGAGGGTATGTGGGCATATGAATACATATGTAAGTGTTTATGTGTATATATATATATATATGTACAGGTATACATGGACAGAGGGCACAAGACCAGTTTAATAGGAAGAGATGATACTTAAAAGGTGAAATTGAGAGGTGAGAGAGGAATATAATGAGAGGAGATGGGGAGAGGCAGAATGGGGTAAATTATCCCATATAGAAGAGGCAAGGGAAAACTGTTACAGTGGAGGGGAAGAACAGAAAGGCAAAAGGGAATGGGTCAACCTTACTCTCATTGAATTTGGCTTTGGGAGAGAATGACATATACACTAAATAAGGCATCTTGCCCTACAGGAAAGTAGAGGGAAAAAGGATGAGACAGGGATGATGGAGGGGAAGGCAGGTTGGCAGGGAGAGAAGTTGGAAGCACACACTTTTAAAAAGGGACAGGGTCAAAGTCGAGAATAGAACAAGTGGGGGGTGGGATAGGATGGAGGGTAATATAGTCAATCTTTTGCAATATATCCACTATGGAAATGTTTTGCATAGCTACACATGTACAACCTATATTGAATTGCTTATCTTTCCAGTAAGGGTGGGTGATGAGGGAGGTAGGGAAAGAATCTGGAACCCAAAGTTTTAAAATCAAATGTTTAAAATATTATTATTACTTTACATGCAACTGGGAAATAAAATATACAGGCACTGGAGTATAGAGATCCATCTTGCCCTACTGGAAAGTCCGAAGGGGAAGGGAGAGGATATAGGAGACAGTAGATTGGGGGAAGGAGTATACAGTGGAATCACTGCTTTGGAGTGGTGGGTAGGGGAAAGATGGGGAGAAAATTTGTGACTCAAAATCTTGTGGAACTGAATGATGTAAACTAAAAATAAACATAAAATTTAAAAAAAGAAATAAATGATAATAAGGTAGACTTCAGAAAAACCTTGAAAAACTTATATGAAGTGATGCTAAGTGAAATGAGCAGAACTAGGAGAACATTAACAGTAACAGCCACATTATGCAATGACTGACCTTGATAGACTTAGCTCTTCTCAGCAATGCATGGATCTAAGAGACTCATGGTTGAAAAAAACACTATATCCAGAGAAAGAACTTTGGAGTCTGAATGCAAATGGAAACATACTATTTGTTCACCTTTTCTTTTTTTTTGTTCTGTTTCTTCTTTTTCATGTTCGCTCCCGTTAGTTTTAATTCTTCTTTACATCATGACTAATGTGAAAAAATGTTTAATATGAATGTATAAGTAGTGCCTGCATACTGTCTTGGGGAGAGGGGAGGAGAAAGAGGAGGACAAAATTTAAAATTCAAAATCCTATGGAGGTGAATGTTGAAAACTAAAAATAAATTAATTATATATAAAAAGAAAATTAAGAATGAACAATATCCTAGATTAACTATATAGTTATTACTGAACCAGAATCATAGTTTCAGCCTTGCTGATTTTCAAAGCTATTCCAGATTAAGAAAATACTTATTTATAAGTCAAAAGCCCCCAGGAAAAGGGGGGGCGGTGTCAGTTGCAGTCACAAACCTGAAACCCTTGAGAAGAGGAAATAGACAATCTGGTGGAGAATGGAGAACCAGGGCAGGTGATTGAGTAAAGGGGTGACATTCTCAGAAGTCTGCTTATGGATGTTTCATCTGGCAATGTGAGGAAGCTTTAAAAGAAATCAAATCAGCAGCCTTGGCTACTGGCCAGTGTTCAATTGTCAGTAAGTAGCTATCTGCAAGGCTGCTCTAAAAGGAGATTAAAAGCAGCCACATTGAAGGCATCATGAATGACAGAAACCTCTTGGCTCTGATGTAGAGAAGGAAAAAAAAAGTAGTAAATGGATTGCAAGGGTGTCCAAAGCAACAGACCTTATTTTTGAGGTGGAATGCCAGTGGCAGCAAGCCCTCCAAGCTGTTGGAGGAAGCAGAGAAAATGTCAAGTGTTTGCAGGCTGATAACGCCCCTGATGTGGCTGAAGGAGAACATGGAGGTTAAGGATACAATTAGAAAGTAATAATCTTGCAACATAAGCTTCTCCAAAACACTTCAAATGAGTTTTGATTTGCAAACTACTTGAGACCACTTTTTTTCTTTTCCTGTTTCCTTTTTTATATTTTAAGTAAGCAAGAAATATAGGGGAGAACATGGTGCTCAGGAACCAGGGGAGTGTAATCCTTTGGGAATAGGTGACTTGTAGCTAACATCATAGAGGGAGTAAAAACAGCTTAAATCATTTTGCATGTATCTGAGAAGTTTGTACATCAGATGGGATCTTGTAGGCCTCTTTCCTGGAGTCTAGAAGTGACTCAGACAGCCTAAGTACTTGTGTTTTTTATGGCTTTTGCTTCTCAACAATCCTATATGACATAGTGTAAATGTTTCATGTCTCCACTACCCAATACACATTAGGGGAAACTGAGACATGTAGAGGGAAAGTGACTATGTAAGGCTCCCCTGCTATTGATTGAAGAATTGGGGCTTGAAAACAGGTCACCTGATTTGGACCTTTCCACTGTATAGAAATGTCACTTGATTTCACACATGGAAATTCTCAACATAACCAGAAAAGGGTGACCCCAGGCTCTAAACTGTACTTAAGTTGTCAGGACAAAAATCTACAATATAGTCAGCAATCTACTTACATGCAGTAATTACCTTGAGTCAAACTCACCTTTTCTATCTGCCATTTCCCCTCTGCCAACAAACATGCTAAAGTGTGTTCCTTCCCAAAAAAACAAGAAATAAAAGCAAACCTTCCTTCAACCCTTCTGTCACCTTGGGATACTCTCAGTTACCATCCCCTCTTCCCCCTCCTGTTTGATTTGTTTCTCATCTGACCAACTATTTCATGCAGTCTTCAAGTTAAACTTCACTTTGCTCTCCATCTAAATTCTCTACAGTCATCTTAGACTAGAACACATGAACTCATAACTCCCCCTCCCCCACATCCAGTTCTAGAATCATAATCAAATCAGTACCACCATTTCTACTTAAATGCATTGGTCAATCTACTCAGTGGCCCCACTCATCCTTCACACAACATCCAAACCAAAATATGTATTCTTGGCCACTAGTTCCCTATAAATGCTACTTCTCCTTAATTTGATTATAAGCTCTTTGAGGGCAGGGATTGTCTTGGTTTTGTATTTATGTTCCCAGTGTTTAGTAAATAGTACATAGTAAGGATTTAATACCTGCTTTTGGATTCATTAATTCATTCTTATCAGGAAAAATCAGTTCAAAAAAAACTACATTATAGGGCTATGATAAGATAACATCATTACTATCTTTCTTACTATGCTATTTCATGAAATAATTACCTCCTCTGGCTGACTAGTAAAAATAAATGAGTTCATTGGAGCTAATGAGCTACTATTTTCAGTTGATACAGATACTTTGAAGATACCTCAAATCTGTGTAATGAGTGTCTGGCCAATAATGACCCAGCCCTACAAGGAGGCACTGGGGATCGGTGTGGATGTTTCATGAGCCTGCTTTTGGAAATGTATAGTGACATGGGATGGAGATGCACAGACATACTATTCCTTTCTGCCTCCTACATAGTGAAGAAATTACTTTCACTTAGCTGCTGAGCCAGATCTTTGTGTGCATACAAAAGTCACTCACCAGCCAAAGAGCCACTCTCACACCTTCACAGTTCAAGTAAAGAAGAAGAAATGTTCTAAGCCTCAGAGTAGAATAGACTACTTCATTTCTATGTGGTTTCAAAGACATATGGTGTTCCTGTCAATCATGTCTCTGTTGTATCTACTCCTTCCTGCTTTTAGGTAAATAATTATTTTTAAAAAGTGGAACAGACTAGGCTATGGACTTAGGAGCTTGGAAAGTGAAGAAGAGCCACAAGAAGTCCAGGAAATGAAATTCAAACCAGAATTTAATGGTGGTAGACCTGGGTGAAGCACCAACCCAGCCTCAAGGAAGTGAGTGAGGAATCCAGCTCAGCAGTAAATCTACCCAGCAAATAAGATACCACGTCCTGCAAGTAAGGGAGCAACTACATCTGGGATACTACTATATTTGGAAGGGAGCTTGGTGAAAATTTTATAGCATCTAATTAAGTTTGAGCCCACTCTCCCGCCAAGGACCAAGGTGATAGAGAGATGTCTACTCCTGTTGCTGGTGGTGAGGGGGAAAGGAGGATGTTGTTGTATTTCTGTTCTTGTTATATCTTTTCAGTAAATATCCCATGATAGAAGCAAATTGATTTTAATTGCTTTTAATAATATCAAAGAGATAGCAAATTGATAGAGAGGTACTAATGATTTGTTTCAATAATATTCAGGAGCTATTAACTGTCTCTAGGTGATTAATATGAGGGAATAACACACTAGAATGGGATACAAGTTAATAGCATTAAAAACAAAACCTAAAACCTCAGAAGTACACCTAGAACCCTGAGGAAGAGTAATAACCTTGCTCTGAGAAGTTGATCTGCTCAAGGATATGTAAATTGGGAGAGCAATCCCAGAGTCTTGATAAATCTGTATTATTTTTTTTTAGGTGGGGTAGGAGGGGAACATGTGAAAGGGGTACCCCAAGGACTAAACCTTATTATCTTCTGGTTGTTTGTGAAAAGGGGGAGGTATAATAATGATTTTTCCCCCAACTCTAGTCAGACTATAGGTTTGGGGAAATGGAGTGGCCATGGTGCAATGTGGTGGTATTAACCAAGCAACTTTTGTTCTTAATTGAACTTTCTTAGTTCAGCATTGATCTGCCCCTTCAAAAGGGCTTCCAATTGACTCTCAAGTCTGTTTTAGAACTTTGAATATAGAAGGTATAGTCTTGCCTCCGGACCTCAAAGAGAACTAAGGAGCAGGCTGTAGAGATTCTAGTGAAAAGGAAATTAGTTACTCGTGTTCTTTCCAAAGTTGTAGGAAGACACACAGTTTTTGAGGGTTGTTTTTTTTGTGGGTTTGTTTGCCAGTTTTAAACCAGAAGTAGTGAGAAAGACAAAGGGAAGTCACCCATAGACCTTCTACTCCCTTGCTCACATATTCTCTTGTCTTATGGGTAAGAGCAGAGACCCTGGAGAAAATCTTCCCAATTTGGTCCATTCCCACTTCTGTATGTTTGGTTTGAACCTGGTAGGCCACAAGTTCTTGCGCCAAATAAGGCAACCCCAGAAGGTCCTAGCAGATGTGCTGCTTTGTAATCTAATTCTTCTTCTCTGCAGTAATGTTTTTGTGTTTGTTATTTTTCATAATTATATTCTTATTTAATGTACATTTTTAATAGATTTACATGTTTGTGCTCAGCTAGAAATCCCCCTGAAAGTCTGTGTGCTTACAAGTTCTCCTCATTAAATAACCCGCTCTATAACAGACTAATGGAAAGATATGCTTATTTTATCTAGTCTCATCTAGTCCAGGACTCTACTGGCCATTTGATAAAAAATCCTGAGGTTTGCTCTCGACAGAGGATATCCACACGAGTACCCAGATCCCTCATTAAAGCAGTCGTAATACTTGGCTCTCAAGGAGGCTTCTACGTAGCTGAGAGAACTGAACTACATTCTACAAACTCGGAGCACTGCATCAATGCCTACTAAGCAGCCAGTCTGCCAATGGACAGGCATTTATGAAGCACCTACTATGCACCAAGCCCTGTGCTAAGGGCTGGCATATAGAGTAGTCTGCTCTCAAACTACTCATAGTGAAATGAGAGAGACAACATGTTACAAGCATGTACAAATAAAACAGGTTATAGGGGAGGCTCCAAAGTCAGTGCCCTCTTAGCTCAGGTTTGATATTGGGATAAAATGAAGCCCTCATGGAGTCACTGAGCATTAACAAAGGAGGAGGTTTACTTTGCCCTATCATAGCAGGGACATGCAACAAGGATGCATTAGCACTTAGCTTCTCTCCCTCATCTCTATCTGGAAGGCCATCTAACCAGATAGTCTTCAGGGTAGAATGACCCATGTGGTCTTGGGTGGCACGCACCAAGTCTGAGAGGTCATGAATGCACCTGACTGGGACCTCTTATGTCCTGAGACAAGGAAGGTGCATCAGAGAAGCTGGGGCCAAGCAGAGAAGGTGCATCAGGACACTGCTGGTCCTACCACATATGTACAGGATAAATTGGGGGGAAATCTCAAAGGAAAAGGCTTAATATTAAGGAGGACAGGGAAGGCTCCTTGCAGAGTGTAGGACTTGCATTCATAAGGTCACAAAGGTATTGAATGGCAGAGCTGAGATTTGAATTCATGTCTTGTATAGCATGGCATAGTAATTAAAGTCTTGTAGTTAAGAAGATCTGAGTTTAAATCCCTCCCCCACTAGCTGTGACCCTGTCACCTAATCTCTTTGACCCTCAGTTTTTTCTTCTGCAAAATTAATGCATTAGGTAATATGACCTCTAAATTCCCTCCCAACACTAAAAATTATGATCCAGTGACTGGAAAGACAGTGCTCCTTCCATCACACCAGGGTGCTATAAAATATTACTTGTTTGCTTTTGTCTTTCTTTTAAAAAGGAACTTCTGTTACCCCAGCTGGTCTGTGCAAAAGATCTATTTGGGGCCCATATCCAGTCTCTATGTCTCCCTTGGAACTCCCTTGAAAGCCCCAAGCTCCTTCCAGAGAAATGTTGCTATAAAGACATTCATAAAACAATGAATAACTAATGGAGTTGTAAGATTTGTGGCACCACTGAATGCAGACAGTAGAAAACTGAGCTAATTAAGGAATCAGAAATAATAACTTAAGATGAACATCAATATCCAGGTGTTCTGGCTTCTTAGCCTGAAGAGATGCCTTGAAGCCTCAATTATGACTAAGTGGCTAACTTACCAGTGACTAGCTAGACCTCCAAGAGCCCTCCCACCTCTCATTCTGGACAATGGTAGTACCTAAGGAAATGTGCTGTTGATTGATAATCATTTAATATCATATTTTGGCCAAAGTTTGAATTAATCAAACAGACTGCTATGCCTCATTTTACAGAAAAATAAAAAAGCTCTCTTTCTATCTCAGCCATTCCAAAGACCAGATAAGGCTGGGAGTAGGATTTAACACAGGAATCCAGAGATCATAAATTCCAAGCAGACCCAGCTTTATCTCACTCTTGGAGAACCCTCCTCCTTATGTCAACCTGAAGAGGCCTACTTTATGGCCCTTAAGGACAAGACCCTCAACTCATGGCATTAACCTGGCTAATGGGACTTTTTCTTATCTTAAGATTTTCTGGGCATATACCATATTATGGAATGTTAATGGTAAAGAAAACACAGATATTCTAGATCATAATTTTAATTGACACTTTGACATCTCTTTTGCTTTTCTGTATTTATCATTTATCCTACTAAGAAATTCCTTTCTCATACAATGTTTAAACCATTATGGGGATCATAAATTTATGTGTCTCAACCACCCCTAATTGGGATGGTCCTAAAATGTACTTAAGCTCTCTCATGCTTTTGTTCTGGAGTCAGGACTGTAGTCCTACCTCCTTGTGCAAGTACTGCTAGCCTTAAGGGAATAAAGAACAAACTCTGTAGCTGTATACCATTATTTGTTTGTCTCCTTTAACCAATTCTTAAATAGAGGTCAACATGATCGAGATAGAAGAAGGCATAAACAGAAGGAATAGAGTCGATTCTTGCCTTATTTTTGTCTCCTATTACTTAAACTGTAAATTTTCTTCTGATGACTTCTAGATTTTGATATCAGCCTTTGTCTTTCCCCTGACTTTCAGCTTTGCATCATCAGTTGCTTATTGGACTTTTATAACTGAATGTTCCATGGTTAATTCAAAGTCAGCATGTCTAAAACTGAACTCATTCTCTCCTAAACTCCCCTTTCTGTCAAAGGCACCACCATCCTTCTGGTCTCCCAGGTTCATGACCTAAGTAAGTATCCTCACTCTCCATCACACATATCCAGTCATTTGCCAAATCTTGCCATTTCCTATATTCACAACATTTTTCTCATATCCAGTGAGAAAACCCTTTCTCTCTAACTCACAGAGCTGGCACTGTTTATGATCTCTTCACCTCGCACCTAAATTATTGTAACCACTTCCTAAATGACCTCCTTCCCTTAAGTCTCTCACCACTCCAGTCTCTTTGTCATATTGCTGCCAAAATAATTTTCCTAGAACACAAATGTGACCTTGTAACTCCTCTACTTAACTAATTCCACTGTCTTCCTATTTAATGTAGGGTAAAATACAAACATCTCCGTTTAGCTTTTAAAGTTCTATATAATCAGGCCCCAGACTATCTTTCCAGCTTTGTTAGATATTTCTCCTCCAAATGTACTGTGAAATCAAGACAAACTGACCTTTCTTTTCCTCACAAATGACACTCCATCTCACAAATTGTCTTTTCAGTGACTTCCTCCCTGACTGAAATGTACTTTCTCTTAACCTCAACCTTAAAGGGTGTCTCTCTTCCTTAAGATAAAGCTTAAACACCACCTTATGCAGGAAATTTTTCTTGAGCCCCTACATGCTCCTACCTTCCCCTCAGAGCTACCTTATAATAACTTTCTTTGTATATGTTTTTATTTATTTCCTTTAAAGATATGCTGTGTATGTTTGTACTTGTCTCCCCATTTGAATGCGAGCCCATTGCAAATAGGGAATGTTTCATTCAATGTACTTTGCCCCCAGACCCTAGCACAGTGCCTGGTACATAGTAGGAATATAATAAATGTGTGTTGATTGATTTTTTATTGAATGTCCACAGAGCTCTTTCTTCCCCTAATTCACACCTAATTAATGGTGAAGGTAGAATTTGAACCCAGGTCCGTTGATTCTAAAGCCAGCAGGCTTTTGACTAGCCTCAGCTGCCTAAGATTCTCTCCCCAGTCAAAGCAGGGTCCCAGTAGCTCATGCCACAATGCATACTCCTGGGAAACACTGGGGATATTGTGGAAAGACGACTTGGAATCTTGAAAACAGAAAACCTAGGTGGAGTCCTTGCTCTGATTCTCACTAGTTAAATGACATACAATTTTTTTAACCTTTGGAGCCTCAATCTCCTTATATAAAAAGTGAAGATAATAATGTGAATCAACCTATTGTGATGATGAAATCAGATAATGTATGCAAATTTGGTTATAAATACAAAGAGCTATATATGGAAAATATAAGCTATTGCCATCATTTTCAAAGTGATTTTTTAGCTCTTCCCATTCTCTCCCATTCTCTGGCAGACATCTTCTGTGACTTTGCCACTTTGCCACTCCAACCTGCTTTTCCAGCTTTATCTCATATCATAACCCTTCACCAATTCTATATTGCAGACAAAACAGAAATGCTAACTGTTCCTTGAATGTGACATTCCATCTTTTGTCTCTGTGGACAACAACCCTTATTGAAAGGCAGTCACTAAAACTTCTGAAGACATCATTGGATCCAGGTCTCTTATTCAGTCAGGGATATACCCAAGTGCTAAGGAAATCCCAGGAAAGGAACAACACTAAATGTTATCCTACTTTGAACAATTGAAGAAATAGAAAGTCCATGAAGTATCTTTACTTACTGTTGTAAATTAGGGACCTGTGAACCATACTTTAAAAATCTAGTTCTAGCCAAGAATCAGGGAAGAGGTTAGAGACAGTACTTTCTTTTCTCTGCAAATCCATTGTGCATGCTCCTTTATGCTGCAGAAGTGAAGAGAGAAAGACAGGGAGAGTGAGAGATAGAGGAACAGAAAGACAGAGAAACAGAAAAAACAGATAGAGATAGATGGAGATAGAGAGACAGAGGCATGCATGAGGGGAGAGAGAGAAAGAGAGAGACAAAGACAGACACAGAGACAGAGATAGAAACACACAGAGACACAGACAGACACAGAACTTTGAAGAGTTTCCTCAAAGAAAGTGTCCACTTAGAAAATCCTTGAATCTTAGAATTGGAAAAGACCCCAGAAACCATCCAGTCCCCAAATCTATTAGATATATAAAATTCCCACAGTATCTGAGTCAAATGATCATTCAGACTATGCTTTGATATCTCCTATGAGGAGTAAGCCCTTTTCACTTTGGGATTACAAGAATTGTTAGGAAATTTTTCCTTATTGTGAGTGAAAATCTGCCTCCCTGTCATATCAACTCATTGACCTAGGATCAGGATTCTGGCAGAACAAATTTAATCTCTCTCCCATGGGACAGACTGAATTCAATAAACATGTTTCCCCTAAGTCTTCTCCAGACCCATCATTTAGATTTTTAGTTTAGCATACAAGTTTGGGAGTCAACTAAAAATAAATGGCTCCCCCTTTTAGGCAAGTACAAAACTTATTGAGTAAATACCACATTCATTTGAAATAATAGCCCTGGAGGGTACCTTGGAGATCATTCAGTCCAAACCTCTCATTTTACAGATTAAGAAACTGAGGGTGAAGAAGGTGAAGGCATTTGTTCTACTAGTAAGGTATGGAACAAGTATTCTCTAATTTCCCTGTAAAATGTTTTAAATAAACTTATCTGTATATATGTTTGTCCCCCCCCCCAAGTAGAAAGTAAATTTCTTTTTTTGTTCGTTTTTAAAGTCAGACTTTAAAAAATAATAAATTAAAGGGTAAAAGGATATATGGTCTTTGAGAGCAGGGACTGTTCCATTTTTATCTTTGAAACCCTTGAATCTTGCACTTCTCTTGCAACACCACAGATGCTTAATAAATACTTATTAAAGTGTCTCTGTGACCTCTAAGCCCCCTAAAAGCTCTAACTCTACCTTAAATGTACTCTATTTGTTTCCCCAGGTCTTCCTCAACTACTCTGTTGTCTGACCAAGTCACACAAAGAAATGTTGCAGAGCTGTGCATAAATCCTGACCGATAACAAGAGATATTGCAAAGATACTCTCTGAAGAGAACCAGAGCTGGCTTTATTTTCCTAGTTAAAAGAACAGACCATGATGAATGGGGATTTCACAAAGGACATGGTAACTGGGCTAGAAATGATAAACATAGCCTAGCAGATTCCCAAGTAGCTCATTCATAAAACCAACATTGTGTCTAATTACAGATTACCTAATTAATCAAGCCATAACATCTGGGTATGAACCAAGTGATATTTTCTTTGAAATCTGGGCCAAAAAAATTGATTTCATCTCATTTTATATTCAACAAACATTTATTAAAATATCTACACCATGCAAAGAACTATGGTGGACCCTTTTTTTCAAAAATAACTAGGAAACTGAGGCAATGATCTATAGAATGAGGGGGCTTGAACAATAGAATCTCTCCATTCCCTTGATGTACCTATGATATCAAGGCATGTCAGTTTCTGAAACCCTGGGTTTCATTTTTCTCTCTATAAAATGGATAAATACTATTTCAACTCCCCTTAAGCTTGATGGGATAAGAACATCTAAGTTTTGAATGCTGCCTCTGACACTAGCTATGTGACCCTGGACAAATCGTATATCACAGGAATATAAGATAATGAGATTTATAGCTGGAAAGGACCTCAGAGGCCAGCTAGTCCAACCCTCTTATTTTATAGATGAACTGAAACCCAAAGAGTTAAGTGACTTACCCAAGGTCACACAGGTAATAAGTGGCTGAGGCAGGGTTTGAATCCAAATTCTCAGACTCCTCTCCCAGTCCCAATTTTATTATCTGTAAAATGAGCATAAAACATCCCTGGTATTTAACTCACGGAGATAAGGTACAGAGAGGTCCATTGGCTTGTTTCAGATGACACAGGTAGTATCAGAACTAGGATATGAACTCAGATTTTCTTATTGAATCCATTGCTGTTTCCACTGTACCAAACCACCCCCATCTATTTTGAGAGGTAATCAGATATTTTATGTCATTACAATCTTTGTCCTGAGCTATGGCTCGACTATTAAGTAATCACCTAGTCAATTTCACACACATAATTGGTTGGCATGACACAGGTTGGTCCCACTCACAAGTGACTAGTTGCCCAGGCATCAAGCAACACACATTTTATCTAGGCGTCTGTTATCAGCCTGGTCCTAGTGGCTACATAAATTGAGAAATTCTAGTTCTTGGTGGTGATGAAAGTTATTTCTAAGAAAGAAACTAATAAAGATGAATAATATTTGTAGCAGAAAGAACTTGGGATGAGACTTTAGTACAAAAACTGGCTCTAGTAATTCATGCCTTCTCCAGGAAGCCTTCTCTATCCTCTCTTAATTCTAGTGAACTCTCTTAATATTTTCTTTTCTATCCTGTTTACAACTGTCTTTGTGTAGATTCGTTTGCATGTTGTAAGCTTCTTGAGGCCAGGAACTGTCTTTTGCCTCTTTTGTATTCCCAGAACTTAGCACAGTGCCTGCTACATAGTAGGTGATTAATAAATGCTTGTTGATTAATTGATTGTGGGACTTTGTTCTATTCATTTCCCCTCTCTGGGGCTCAGTCTTCTCATATGTACAATAAGGGGATCAGACAGAATACCTGCTAGTGTCTCCTCTGGCACCTACAGTCTCTGAGTCTGTCAATATACTCTGAAAGTATATCAGACTTAGCTTCATCCCAAAATGCCTCAATCAAAAACCATTTGCATGTCTTACTGTCCCCCCCCCAAAAAACTTCACTTCATGCAAAATTAAATTTGACATTTCTTCTATTTTGAAAGTGAAATAACAACCTGTTCTTTTTCTTGGACTGTGGCAACCTTATTTGGAAGGCTGAAATAATCATGGGAATTATGAATAATTTCCATTGTTTTCAGTGGGTGAATTTAAAAGGACCAAAGCCTACAATCCTTTATTGATCAATAAATTCCTTAGATATTGATTATTCACTTTTTCTTATATAGGCTGTGATTTGGGGTCAGGTCTTCATAGTGAGTTTACCATTTCTCATGGGGTTCACAAGCATCTTCTCTTGGGAGCAAGATGAAATTTTATTGCTTCAGTACAATGGACAGCAACTTTTCTCTAGTTTTATTGGCTAGAGCACTAGAGTTGGAGACAGTAAGACCTGAGAGACAGTAAGGCTGTGACTACTACACAGTAAGACAGTGAACCTGGCCAGTTCAAATCCTGATACTTGATATGTGGTTATGGACAATGTACCTCTTTAAGCTTCAGTTTTTTTAAATGATATAATGTATATAAAGTGTACCTTGCAAACTTTGAAGCACTTGCAGTATGTATATCCTGGTCTCCTTTCCCCACCCCTCCAGCCAGCCTTCTTACATCTCTCTCCTCATGCTTCTCAGGCATCCTGAGGAATTTATAGATATCTGTCCTCTACTACCATTGGTTCAAGCCCCCACTGGATAAATTCTGTCCCTGGGACAAGGCCAGTAATTAGTACCCCAGTTCTACTTAAAGATTTAACATTAATTAGCTTTAACACAAGGATATTTACTTCAAAGACAGCCAGAACAAACATTTCCCCAACACCTCAAATGTATATACTCCCCTGTGCCACCTCTTTCTCTAGGGAGGAGTAGGTTCAACTTAGCTTAGTTCCTGTATAGCATTGGTCCCACCAAGTTCACAGTCAAAGGTGGCAACTTTGCTGGATGAGTCCTTATCTCAGCTTCTGCTAAGGAGTAAGCCTGGAGATCCTCCCAAAGACAGTTTCTAGCTCCTTGAGGTATTGATGCTGTGCTGACTATAGTAATTGACCTGAGTTCCTACTCCCAGACTCCTATGGATTCCTCTTCTGACCTTTCAAAACTCCTGACTCTACTCCTTTCACAAGATATGATGGATGGAGTCACAAATATCTACTAGAAGTAAATGAGACAGGACCATAGGTGAGGCTGATAAACCTTTTCCAATGATCCTAAAGCCAATCAAAGGGCCTCTTCTTCAATACCAGGTTAGCTGATCAGAAACAGAATGCCTCTGCATGCTCCACAGCCTATCTCCCCAAGACCCTTCCTTTTATATCCTAACAATTCTTCCAGAAGTCAGATTCTCTTTTACTGTAGGTGTCCCTCAGAGTTCTGTCCTGAGCCCTCTTCACTTGGTGATCTCATAAGCTCCCCATGGATTTAGTTACCATCTCTTTGCCAATGAATCTCAAATCTACCTTTCCTGCCACAATCTTTCTGCTGACCTCCAGTCTCATGTCTCCAACTGCCTTTCAGACATCTCAAACTGGATGTCCAATAGACATCTTAAACTCAACACATCCAAAGCAGAACTCATTATCTTTCTCCTAAAGCCTCTCTCCCTCCCACCTTCCCTATTACTGTAGAGGGCAGCACCATCCTTCCAAGTCTCTCTGGCTCACAACCTAGAAATCACCCTGGATTCCTTTCTGTCACTCCCCATATACAAACTATTGCCAAGGTCTGTTGATTCATCTCTGCAACATCTCTGGAATACTCTTTCTCTCCTTTGACACTGCCTGCACCCTGATACAGGCCCTTATCCCCATATGCCTGAACTTCTCCAATAGCCTGCTGGTAGGTCTGCCTGCCTCAAGTCTCTGCCCACATCAATCCATCCTCCATTTAGCTACCAAAGTGATTTTTCCTAAAGTGCAGGTCCAACTATACCACCACCACCACTACCATGAGCACACCCCTCCCCCATTATGAAGGGCTTTGATTGTCAAAGAGAGAGGATTTCCCATTTTATCCTGGAGACAATAAAAAGCCAGCTTTCTAGTGTTCTTTCTACTTGAGGAACTGCTTCCTCATGGTTGATAATCGTGTTTATTCTATGAAAAGCTACATGATCCTAAATTTCTAGCAGAATTCAGAGTAAGAAAGACATTTTCCTTCATGAAATATAGTCCAAGAAAGAATGGGAGGGTGAACAGAAAGACTTTTCCTGCCACCTTATCCTGCCTGGAAGAATTTGTAATCCCCAGGTGAGGAAGGATGGGAGTGGTGCCCAGTTCTACTAATTAGAGACAAATTTAGGTTAATAAGCATCTCTTTTTAAAATGGAAATACCCCATGGAAAAGTTCAGCCTTTTCAAATGTTATTGTGATTGACTTGGATTCAACTCAATAGAAGTTTACTAAGAAGACCTACTATGAGGGAAATATTTGGTCAGATAGCCTGAGATTTAAGACATTGTAAATGGTGGAACACCTGGAAGGGAACATTCTAGTTCCCAAATCTGCTACTAACTAGCTTAGTGACTTTCATCATGTAATGCCACCTCAAAAGGCCTCAGTTTATTCCTCTATAAAATGAGGGAATTTAATGAGATGATCTTTTGATCTTTCTTGTCATGGTCCCCTTTGGAAGTCTGATGAAGCCTATAGGCCTCTATGCAAATGTTTTCAAATGTGTAAAATAAAATACATAGAATTGCAAAGGAAACAAATTATATTGAAATACAGTTATCAAAATATTTTTCAAAAACATTCATGAACTCCAGGTTCAGGTCTCTTGGACAGGATGGTCTCTAAGATCCCCTGAGATTTTCTGATTCTATAGTTCACTTGAGAACATTTAACCAAATGCCCTATTAGTGCCAGCAAACTTGAACCATTATTAAGTGTAATTTTTTCAGAAAAACTACAGCCTTTCACTTTTTGTTCCAAAATTCTGTGACTGGGTTATGGTAAATTCAGCTTCCTGGGTAATCACTCAGACTTTAGCATCCAAGTTGAGCTGGAAATCCTTCTTAGCTTTTGATTTTCTGACTACTCTAGAATTATTCCCTGAGGGACAAGCAGATTTCTAAGCCAGTCTGAGCAATAATGGACACGTTCTGCTTTGATGCTCACAAAGACAATACATTACTTACACATCACTCTATTTTTTGTGTGTTGATATTGAAGGATAGCTTATAGGTTAACAGCCTATAATTCCAAGCTTCTTGCCCAAGTATGCTATGTACACAGCTCCTGCAGTCAATTGGTGTGTCATCTTCCCATACAGTCTACAGAAATGAGATTTTCTAATGATCCTAGTATTATTGATTGAAGCCTACAAGAAATCTTAGGGACTACTGAGTCTAACCTCTTTATTTTACAGATAAGAAGACTGAGGAACAAAGAGGTCAAGGTTACATAACTATTAAGTGTCTCAGACAGGATTTGAATTCAGGTCTTCTTGACTCAGAGAGCAGTGCTCTCTATACCACACCAACTACTTTCCTCTTTTAGGAGACTTAAAAAATAATGATTGAATCTATTTACAGAGTGCCATGGCTCAGTGGTGATGAAAGTGAAGCAGGAGAAACGGGCATGGATGAAAGGTATAATGCAGTTGAAAGATTAGTTTGGGAATCAGGAGGCTTGAGTTTATTTCCTTGCTCTGCTTTATAATCTGTGTGACTTAGACAAGTCACCTGAACTCTAGGTATCACCTTCCCCACTTATAAAATGAGAGGGTTAGAGTGGATTATCTCTAAAGTCCCTTCCAACTCTAAGTTATACTATCCTAAATCAGGCAGTTAGTCAATCAGCAAGCAAGTATTATGTTTATATAATATATTATATTTATTATGTTTTAATATATTAATGTATTTATGTATCTGATATACATATAATATATAAATTGGTAAAATATTTATTGTGCTTATATAATGCATTGTGTTTATTATGTTCATGTATTTGTTTAACATGACATTATGTTTACATGGTGTGGTTATTATATTTATACAATAGGTTAAGCTTATTATGTGCCAAATATTGTGCTAAGCACTGGGGATGCAAAGAAAGACAAAATGTAGTCCCTGAATTCTAACGGGGGGGGGATACAAGATGTAAATTACTAGGTGTATACAAGGTATATGCAAGGAGCAAATAGAATCTAAGAGGGAAAGGCATTTGTATTGGGTAGGATTGAAGGAATGAACTCCTGACGAAGGTAAGCTTTAAGCTGGGTCTTAAAGGAAGCCAGGGAAACTAAAAGGGGGAGGTGAGGGGACAAAACACTCTAGGTATGGAAGAAAGGAACATGGCAGAGGAGAGTAAAGATGAATGGACTGTAAGAGATGGGAAACACTCATTAATAACAGTGACAAGATGACACTTCCTTGGTTGTGGGGTATCTTGCTAACAATACAGCTCTCAGCCCCTTTGAGACTTAGGTGATCTTTGAGAGTAGCTAAGGCAGAAGATCTGAGGACAAAGATATTCATCCTCTGAAACCAACTTGATGAACCATTCTGAACTTAGTTAGGCTTGTACTTGAACCACTAAAACTCAGTCCAACATTGGGCCTGAACCCAAAGCCTTTCCATCTGGGTAGGTCCTTCCACAGCTTGGACTCAGGTGTCCTATCCCTCAGGATTTGAGGGTCATGTCATGACTCTGTGCCATGATGATGAATTGGAATAAGACCTTAAAGGAAGTATCATCATCATCCTCATAATATTAATAAACTATAGGGCTACCATCTCAACAAAGTTTATGGAAAGTTGAACACTCAGAAAGGAAAGACTGATTGATAGTGCTTTCACTTAATACATGCTTATTGACTAACTTGTTAACTGATAGATGCTCTCAGACTACATATTTAAAAGGTGAAAAAATTTCATAGGGATATTTCCTGAACAGACATTACTGATGATTGATGCCTTCCATTGGACCCACTGAATGTGACTGATTATTACAGTAAGCACTATAGCACACCCAGGATGGCCTCTTAGCACAGGCTCTATTGATCTGCTTTATAAAGGAAAGACAACTTTTAAGGGGGTTAACAATCCTCCTTTAATTACAGAGAAAGAAGGGAGTATAGAAAATACAAGCAGAGAAATTAGCACAAAGACCAACAGACAGGGCCCCAGATGTCTGAACATAGTAATATTGCTATACGCTTACATACAAACTGGATCAAGGGAGCGTGGACATCTAAGCAGTTCAGGGACTCTGAACATAAGGCTATTCTGAGTCTTGACCAGAAAATTAAAAGATCCTTCTTATGAGCAAACCCCCAAAGCAAAATGCCAACCTCCCAGAATGTATAACAAAGACTCAGACCCTGATTGGCTCAGAGCCAGAAGGCATGAAACCTACTTGACTCAATGCAGCTGTGAATTATCAAAGTTCAAAGGAGATCAATCCTTCAGATGTTTACAATTTAGCTTGAACCTAGGAAACTGAACTCCAAAAAGAAAAAAACAAAAATCCCACCTTGTTTGTGCTTACACTAATATGACTTTCCTACAGAATGGAGACCATGAGAACATTAAGAATGAAATCCAAAAGTCTTCTTGGGGTGACAAGTATGCAAGCTCAGCTAACAGTATGGAGATGCAGAGGAGATGACCAATTGGCTGGGTCAAGGGAATTTGTTAACAGAAATGAAAACTAGGGGATTCATGATGGTGATACAGAAATCACACAGCTAGGTCTCTGCTACTAGAATCTACAAAAAGTCTATTTTTAAGGAAACCAGACTAATTGATCTTTGAAAAGAAATTAAGCCTGGGTAATTTGTTGCTGAGAGTTGAAAAAATTCACCATCTACCAAACACCTAAAAAGATAAAACCAGGTAGCCAAGATTATAATAATTGTGAAAAAAAGCTAAGAATTATATAGCAATTTAAAGGAAAAGGGATTTATGTACACACACATATACATTCACACATATATGTATATATTATATATTTAGATTATTATATATTATGTACATATGTTTATGCATGTGTGTGTGTACACACCACACACACACACACACACACACACACAATCTTATTGGATCCTCCTAGCAGCTGCTATTATTATCCCAATTGTTGAGGTGGGTATAGAGCTGGATGTGGGAGTCAGGAAGACCTGAGCTCAAATGCTACTTTAGACATTAGCCATGTCACCCTGGGCGAGTTATAACCTCTCAGTCCCAGTTTCCTCATTTGTAAAATGGGGATAATAATAACACCTACCTCTTAGAGTTGTCCTGAGCACCAAATCATATAACATAAGTAAAGCACTTTACAAAAGCTTTTTAAAGCACCATATCGATGATACATGTTGTTGTTATTAGGGAAACTGAGGCTAGAAAAACTTAAAGGATTTACCTGAGTTTATAAAACTAGTAAATATCCAAGGCAAGATTTGAACTGAGGTCTTCCTGACTCCAAGTCTGACACATTTCTATTACTTCAGAGCTCACTATCCCTCCATAAAATGCAAATCTTCAAAGATCTTTGAAAACTCAACAAATTAATTGTACAGGAATCAGGGAATCATTATAGACAAAACCATCACCCTCGATTACCTGGGTACTGCATGGACACAAAAATAGAAAAGCAATGTTTTAACAGCTGTTGCCATACTGAACATCCATAGCCTCCAAACAGGTAGAATGAAAAGGTCTCCAAGTAAAGAAATCCAGTAGACAAAATCACAACCATGTAGGAACAGGAAGGATTATGCATCATCCTGGCCCTCTTGTCTGCTACTGGAGTTGTCCCAAAGATTATTTCATTAAATTTACAGAAGATGAACTTGTATCCCAGCACTTTGTTCAATTTTTAAAAAATATCAATCACTGTATCCACCTGCCCAATAGTTCATTGAACATCAAACAAAAGAATGAATAATGGTATTATTGTGACTTGTCCTAGAGCTGTGTCCATGAGCACCATCATACATAAAAATAAGGGCAAAATAATAATGATAATAAACATTAGGAGCTCTATGTGAGTAGGATTCCTTCACTTTCTATGTAGTGCAAATAATGAATCCTGTGAAAGTCATATAATTCATATTCCCACTGCATGTTTCTATTGGGTTAGAACTAGTTGCCTTATCTTAAATAATTACAATTTCAACTGGTGTGAGTTTGAATACATGCAACCAATTCATGAGATTCTTTATTTACACTAATTGCAACCTAACTGTACTTTTATTTCCAGTACTGTATACCCTGCCTGGAACATAGTAGGAGCTTAATAAAATACTTGTTAATTGATTCATTAATAAAAACATTTTGAGGTTTACAAAATACTTTCCTCAACAATTCTTTGAGAAAGGTAGTAAAAGTGTTATCCTCATATTACAAATTAGGAAACTGTTGCTGATTTAGGTAAAATTACTAGCCCACAGGTACCAAGCTAGCATGTGTTAGGAGGAGGACAAATAGCAATTCTTCCTTTTGCCAAACTGGAGAGGTTCAAGTCTAGGTGGAGGGAAGGGAGGGAAGGTATCTGAGAAAAATCAGATTACTCATCCTACATGTCTGTAGGCTGAGATCACAAGAACTCTAATGGAGTCACAAGAAAACCCCTTTTCAAGCTTTATGACATTTGTGACCTTCGATTTACCCTATTTCATATACACAATCTCATATGATAATCCTCTGGGAATAAGTAGTACAAGTGTTATTGATCCCATTCTAGTCAATGTCAGGTGAGGACACTAACCTCTAAAGTGGTGGTGACTTCCTGACCCAGAGGTCACACAAGAAGTGTAATTAGAAGGGTCAAGAAAGCAAAGCAGGAGACCACCAGTGCTCAAACGGGTATTCTCACTCCAACTCAGGTTTATTTTTGGGAAAGAATCATTTCCTCTTGAACCATCAGCTACGAAATGAGTCCTAATTAAGAACAACAATAACAAAAAAAGTCATTTCAGTTCCTCATTTGTGCTTTCCCTTGATTTTCAGGGGTCTGTAACTCTATACAAATTATCATCTTGCTGGTGTCACCTTCCCTAAATTTCCATGCCCCAGCTTTTTATCCATAACAAAATATATATCTGTGTGACCTTGAGCAAGTTGTTCAACTTCTATGAGACTCAGGTTTTTTGTTTCAGTCCTAGCTGACTTTTTTGTGACCCCATTTGGACTTTTCTTGGCAGAGATATTGTGGTTTGCTATTTCCTTCTCCAATTCGTTTTACAGATGGGGAAAATGAGGTAAACAGGGTTAAGTGACTTATCCAGGGTCATATAGCTAGTAAGTGTCTGAGGCTGGATTTAAACTCACAAAGAGTTTTCCTGACTCCATTCTCTGAACTCTATCCACTGCATCACCTAGCTGCCTGAGACTCAGTTTACTTAACTGTAAAATGAAGTGATTATATTTAATGACCTCCAAAATGCCTTCCCTCTAAAATATCATTATTTTATAATATGGTCTTTCTCCTTTTTCTGGAATAGAATTCCTTCTTAACTTCATCCTTTATTTCTCTCCCATCTCTCCTACTTCTGTCTTCAACACATTGCAGAGAGGTATGGGAGGGAGAGCCAATATAGTCTTGCACCTGTCTCATCAGACTGGTAGCCAGCTGGTCCTCCTGAGGTAATTGGGAAAAGGGCACCCACTTGCCTGTGCCTGCTTTCATCATTTCTGATGAGATTTTTACCCAGAAAGGCATAATAGGAAATCATCCCTGAGGGAGGCCTTATTTCCTCTTGGAAAGTACCGGTATGCATAGGATTCCTTTGTGTATGAAAATCAGCTACTGAATGAGTATTGTCTAAATATTCAAGAGTGGGTGATGGGTCAGAAGTCCTTTCCATACCCAACATACAGAAGGATCACAGCTGCAGCTGCAATTTTCCATGTGGAGGTATTTGAAACTCAGTTTCACTGCCTCCCAGGCAACCTTACACCATCAGAAAAAAAAAAAAAAGGAATCTTGTGCTTGCCTTTTAGCTTTTAATAATTGCCCCAGGGGTTAGTTTGTCTGCTTGGGGCAGTTTTCCAGCACCTCATAAGCCATACTAAATATTAAAATGGTAGAAGGGTTTGAAAATGAAGGCTACCAAACTTGGCCCCAAGAAAAGACGAGAAAATACACTTTTCTCTTTTAAAAGGGAAGGACTATAGGTATGGATGAGTATATGCATTATTACATTTAATTGATGCATTGGTTAGTTTTGTTAAGCTGCTCGCTCTCTCTTTCTCTCTCTCTCACACACACACACACATATTGTCTCACTGGGTAGAAGACAGGAGAGATAGATTCAGAAATTAGTATTATAAAAACAAAATATAAAGACAGGACCTGTGATTTCCCTTGTGCTCGGAACTCCTGACTCAGGAAACTCCCTCTTCCAATGCAGGTCATCAATTTCTAATCCTAAAGAACTGGCTAAAAATCTGAGAGTTTAAGTAACTTGCCCAAAGTCACACAACTAATGTGTTATCTTAGGTTATACTTGAATACAGGTCAGTCATTTCTTTTTCAAAAGCTTTCTAATTTTTTTTAAAGAAAAAAAAATATGAGAAGTTAGATTTAACTTAAATTGTACAGAATTTTCTCTTCTGCCTACCTTACTTCTGGATAAACTTCTGGTCCCCCACGCAAAGGTTGCTTGAATATTATGAAGGACAATGTAGTGTTAGGGAAAAAACATAACACTAGGCATAGAGCCAGAAAACCTGAGCTCCAGTTTTAACTCTGCCACTAACTCCCTTTGAGGCCTTGAGTAAGTTCTCAGTCTCAGTTTTCTTATCTGTAAAATGAAGATAATCCTAGGACTAGCTATCTCAAAAAGTCATTAAAAAAATCAAATAAGATAATGTATGTCCAGCAACTTGTAATGGTAATTATTATTATTTTATCATTAATTCCTAAAGTAAACATATTTTAAATCATGACAGAATATTGTTAATATAATTCTTAATATGACAGAAATTGTCAATACCAAGTGTAATATGGACTGCCACTCCCTTAAGTGATCCTTGTAATGTCAGAATTTCACTAATGTCTTTGCATTCCTGTTCTTCTCCCACCTTGGGATTTTACCTTGTAAAGGAACCTAGGTTGAGCTGGATCTTAGCTCCTGATGTCCTTGTCCCCTTCCATTGAGATTCATGGCATGAAGGGCAAAACAGCTAGAATGAAGTGGTTTTCCTTGCCCAGATTCCCAAGGGTCACTGGGGTTTCATGACTAGGCCTTTCTACCTCACCTGTCTCCTCCCCCTCTGCTACTAAAGCTAGAAACTCTTTTCATGAGTCTCTTTGATAGAGAAATCCACTGGACACCCCCCCATTGTGGCAGTTTGGCTGCTCTATTATCTCAGTTAAAGGTGCTTTATTCTTCAACTCAAGGCTTTGATTTATTTTAGGACTTGACAGTTGACTACTAGAGAAAGGGATGGAGATTACAAATTAAATCAACAGCTGAGGAAGGGAGAGAAAAGTTTAAAAATGGAAAAAATGATCAAGGTATAATGAAAAGGTCATGGGTTTCAGAATCAGAAAGTCAAATCTCAGTTTGGATTAGAATCTAAGTTCTTTGAGGGCAGACATTATCTTGCTTTTTAACATTTATGTAGCCACTGCTTTTCATAGGGCCTGGCACATAGTAAACTTAAGAAATGCTTTTTCACTCACCTGGATAGCTATGCAATACTCAGCTTGTCCAGATATTCTCACTCTTACTTCATGAATAACCCACCTCCTTTTCTAATCATACATTTCTTGACTGCTTTTATGACATTTTGGGTATACGATTCATCATGGGCAATATGGTACAGTCTATTTATGTCTCCCATGTGTCCTTCCATTTTCCTTTGGATGATTTACAATATTGATTCCTTGCATATTGCTTTATTCCATGATTCTGAGCCAGATGGCATCACTGGAAGAATATTGGAATTAAAATGTGGGACTTTGTTTTGGAGAGACTCTTAGAGTTACTGGAAACATGATACAACTCCCCAAATTAAACCCAACCTGGTTTCTTATACCAAATGAATTCTGGGTCCAGTTCCTCATTCACTGCCAGCATATGTCCAAGATATGTGAACTAACAGACCAACTCCATGGATAACTCCAACTGTATATCTTAGTCTAGACTAAAGGAATTCTTCATTTACTTGATTTTTTTGTACAAAGAGAGAGATAGTAAATTCAAAATTTTGCATTTTTATGGATCTCATTTAGGAGGTTGGTGCAACATGCTAGGGCTTGATACCATCAGCACAGTCATCCATGAAGAGGAACATGGAGGACCTCCTCATCTATATGAAATCCATGTTCCATTTGGATTCGACACTGGAAATTCTCACTAATTACGAGCATGTGCTTCCTTGTTCTGTTTCTAAACTGTCATAAAACAACTTTAGGAGACTGTATTGATATTTAACACTAAGTAAATAATAAATCATTTTAAAGACTTTAGACAGGTAGTTATTGTAGGTAGTGTAGTGCATTAAAAGCAAGTTCATAGTTATTGATATAATATCTATTACTGTTTTCAGGTGCAATAGCTTCCATTATTTTCTCCAGTCATGCTATATATTCTCAGCCTTCATGTTTCTTGAGGAGTGATCCCTCTGTGCCTTTAGCACCATATCACCTCCAGCACAGACTTGTCTGTTTATAATTTGACGCTCCCTGTCCAGCTTTTCTTCCCATTTTTTCCCTATCAGGAGCTTTGAGGTAATGTCCAAAAGTGTTAACTCCCCTGCCATTTATGGACAAATGGGGATATTGTAGAAGTCTTGTCAGATATTTTTGTCCATTATCTTCTGCAGTTTCATCATAATGTTCTTGTAATGATCTGGATCAATTGTGTCTCATGCTAAGTTTTCTGCAAACTCATTTTTCCCTCTATTACTTTTCACTGGTAGACAATACTTTCCCATGATTATCCACCATTGTCTTCTATAAAATTTTACAATTGACTAATCAATAAGCAAATATTACTATGTACTGAACACTGTGCCATACGTAATCAATAAGCATTTAATAAGCATCCTCTATATATTCTGCACTATAGTAGCTGCTGAGAATACAAAAAGGGACAAAAGATGATTACTGCCCTCAAGGAACTTACATTCTAATGGTGGAGACAACAAGTAAACAAATGTGCACAAGCAAGATATATATGCAGGATAAATAAAAAATAGTGAAAAGAGGGGAGGCACTAGAATTAAGAGGAGTTGAGAAAGGCTTTCTATAGAATGATGAGATTTTCGTTTGGACTTAAAGGAAGCCAGGGAAAATTCCCAGAGCCAAGTCTTATTTGTGGAACAGCCTAATAATAACAAGCATACACAGAACTTGGGAATACCCAGCCCACGCTTGTATGATGATTGAATTTCTTTAAATAGGTCAGGTTGGGGTCACCTCAATTGTACACGGTATCTTTTCATGTTTCTTCTAATTTATTTTTAATTTGGATCTTTGCTCTAACAAGTTGGTTGTCTAAATCTGTACACATAGCTGATTTGGAAATGATGCTAACACTGGTAACCAGTCTTTTCCTGGATGTTAAGATAATCAACTCAATTTATGGTATCCTAGATACAAACCTAGAGGAGCTCTCTGAGCCCATTTAGCCCAATCCTTTCTTTTTTGAAAAGAAGGAAACTGAGACCAGGGTGTTTAAATGACTTGGTGGAGGTCACATGGGTAATATTTTCAAATTCGTGTGTGTGATATTAAACAGTGCTCACTATGTTCGATATCTTTCAACTCTTCTTGAGGAAAGTACTCATGGTCAGTAGATGTAAGGTTTCTCAGTGTAGTCTGAAAACCATTGACCTCTCTTGTTTCTTGATTCTGAACTACATACATACAAACATATATTCACATATACATATATTGTGCATGTATAAATATATATATATATATATCAGCATTCTTCCCTATGCACACTTTTGCATTGAAGTCACTAAATATTAAAGTATATATTGATTCAATATTAGGGGGAGGAGTCTTGTCAAGATTACCTCACTCCCTACCCATATATTGACACATAAGTTTCAATGATCCCCACGTTGGCCTTTTTGCTGATGTTCATCTTGATCACTGAGATTCAAAATGGTGACATTACATGAAATGTTTCTTTTTGCCCTTAGACACACAGTAGAACCAACTCTACTAATTCCCAGATTTGACTCTCCCAAGAGAACCTGCAAGCAATCCTTCCATCAGCTACATATCATCTGTGAAATGAGGTAAGAATACTTATCCTACATTGTTGTTATCAAGAAATGTCTTTGGAAACCTTAAAATATTTCATAAATGTGATGTAGTAGAAGGAAGAGGAGGTGAAAGGCTTGTAGAGACCTGCAGGCAAGGGTATTCTGGAGCCAGTGACTAGTTCAGAAGAGCTGCTGTTATTAAATTTTCATCATGTGCATTTACACCTTGGGAATCCACAAGTGATACATATCAGGGCTTGATTTATTGTTTTGTTATTGGTCTAGATTTAAGACAAGTGATGGAGAAAATGTTAATGATGATTAAATTTTAAAATGTGTCATGCTATATCCCACCCCTAAACCAGCAAGCCAACTGCTAAATATTCAGCAGCACATACATCTCTGTAGGCAAAACAACAAGCCATACTATACAGATTAGAGTATCAGTAATGGACATGTACATGCTTGTATAGATTCTGTATTTAGTTACATTTTTCCATGCTTTATCCCCCTAACCTTATCTGAGTATAAGCTCTTCAAGGTCAAGGACTCTTTTATTTTTGCTTTTTTGTCTCTAGTATAGTATAATTTCATATTTGATGCTTAATAAACTTCTGGTAAATTGAATTGATTTCAGTCACACTATAGGCAACATCTGATATGAACTTCCTTCAGTATATAACTATAAACAACTAAGGCTATACAAACCAGTTGTGAGGCTTGCTCAGAGGAAATAATTCTTTTCCCTGAATTCAGTTGTAAGTCCTATTTGTTTTCTTCAATCTGTGTATAAATTCATTCATGTGTCGACTTTTATGAACGATGTACTTCAAGGGGAATTGGTTCTAACACACCACCAGATGCTGTCAGAGAGTAAAGTTCCTAGATTTCCTGAGGTGAGGATGATGAATCAGAGAAGGTAGAAGTCCCTCAAAGTGTTCCCAGACCATTGTTTCATGTGAGATCCTCAGACAGAGGGATTATACTTCTTTGCTGTCATATCAAGTTATCAGAATCACCAACTTAGAGAAAATGCCAATATTCAGTCTTATTTCCAACCAGGATTTGGGCCCAAGATAATGAGAAAAAAAGAGCAATGTGCAAATTCTGGTCAAATAGTCTTAATGCTCCACTGTACGTCCCAGGGAGGGAGCTCTATTTTCGACTCCAGCCTGGATTTGTTGAGCTACCCTGGGTGAGTCATTTAATAACATCTGGTTTCCCTTCTGTGAAATGAATTCTTCTCCTTAACTCAAGGGTAGTAGAGGAGGCTTTGGGATAAAATAAGAGCAAAAAAATACCATCAGAGCTAAAATGCTGCTCAGAGTTTTCAAAGTATTTATTTGGAAAATAAATACTTTGGAAAACAAGACAATGAGTGAGTACATCTAGACTTAAAGTCTGCATAGATTATATAGTTCCTGTGCTGAAGGACAGTAACATCCACATAGGGATAGGGACTGGAGCTATGATTTCATCAAGTATAGAGAACTTCCAGGTGGGGAAGCTCTCTCTCCCAATACAGGCTAGCACCTTCTATGCTGCTTATGGATGTAGAGCACCAAGAGGTTGAGTGATTTGCCCAAGGTCACACAACCACTATGTGTCAGGACTTAACCCAGGTCTTTACCTGCTTCAAAGCTTGCTGGATGGCCACTTTTCTATGCTCAGTCTTAGCAGCAGCTCAGTCTAGAAGAAAAGGCTTAAGGTTGAGAGCAAGAAAATGATCATGTGAGTCCTGGTTCTGCTCCTAATTCCATGTATGACCTTGGGCAAGTAATGAATTCTCTGAGCCTGTTTCTCAGTTTATAAAATGGAGTTAGGAAACTTGAACTATCTACCTCATAGAACTGACCTGGGGGAAGTGCTTTGGAAACTGTAATTTGCTATGTAAATGTGAATTGTTATCATCAATGGGAGAGATTTTTGTGTTTGACTAAGAGAAAACCCTGGACCTGGAGTCAAAAAGACCTAAGTTCAAATCTGACATTAGATACTTACTAGCTGGATGACCCTGTACAAGTCACTTAACTTCAATCCACCTCAGTTTCCTCATCGATAAAATGGGGATAATAATAGCCCTTACCTCCCAGGATTGTTGTGAGGATCAGATGAGATGTTTGTAAAGTACTTTGTGAACCATAAAGAGCTAGCTGTTATCTATGTTCAATCCTTCAATGGATCTAAGATCTTATCAACATGGCCACTGCCTTCAATGTCACAGGTCATAATGGCTCTCACACATTTTATCAAGCTGTGGGACTCTTATCCCTGTCCTTCCATGGATCTCCAAAGAGATCCTACCAAGTATGCTGCCAGCCTTCTTCTATCTAGGTCCTACAACATTCTGTGAGTACCTGACCAGTGCAACGCATCCCCTTTTCTAATCACATTTGTTTGGGATTATGATTTTTAGCTGCTTCTTCTGTGCAGAATGTCATGACACCTCATACCTGCCCACCACACTTCTTTCCATTGCTTTGACTCACTCACAATTTTTGTTCTTTGGAAAATGTGGTGTACCATGATTCATAGCCATATCGCAATCATGGAAGGATATTCCTGTTGGTTCTTTGTTTCAGGGAGCAGTTTGTGATTGTTGAAAGATGCTGCATGATTTTTCTAAGGCAATCCAACTTACTCTCCTCTCTTGTGAATGTAGCTCATTGTCTGTTGCAGTGCTTGTCTGAGATTTACACGTACTGCTGGACTAACTCAATGGGCTGCTCATCCAACTGAAACTCATAATTAGGGAAGCAACGAAATTATCTAGAAGTTGAGCCTCTAACCATTCTCAAGTGAATCATGTGGATTATTGCTTTAATTTTCCAGTTCACAAGTTTCATGGATGCACAGTTGAAGTCAAGTAGGAAGAGAAGTAGAAACCAAAAGAATAACAATAATATATATTTACATAGAACTTTAGAGGTCCAGAGCATGATACAAATACACTTTTATTTCATCCTTAAAATTACTCTTCAGTCAGAGAAAGTATTGTTAGAGCATTTCTTAGAGGAAAGAGCACTGTACTAGATTTGCATTCCAGCTCTGCCACTAACTGACTATCAGTGTGGGCAAGAGACTTCCCCGATTTGGGCTTTGATTTCCTCCTGTGTAAAATGGAAAGACTGGATTAGATCAGAAGGTAAAGGTCCAGCAAAACTCCTATGTTGAACTATATTAAAATTTAATTGGGAAATGTTTGACAAAATAAATAAAAATATAACACATAGGTGATACTAAGTTTTGGTTTTCTAAGTAGATAATGATGCCCGTACCCCTATTTCTATTTAAGTTTAACACCATTGGATTAAATGATCTTCCCTTCCTTCCCTCCTTCCCTCTTTCCTTCCTTCCTTCCTTCCCTCCTTTGCTCCTTCCTTCCTTCTTTCCTTCCTTCCTTCCTTCCTTCCTTCC
>NW_027186296.1:104883080-104951176 GCF_028583685.1 Petaurus breviceps papuanus
TTCCTTCCTTCCTTCCTTCCTTCCTTCCCTCCTTCGCTCCTTCCTTCCTTCCTTCCTTCCTTCCTTCCTTCCTTGTTTTCCTTCCCTCCTCCTTTCCTTCCCTCCTTTCCTTCCCTCATTCCTGTCCTCTTTTCCTTCCTTCCTTCCTTCCTTCCTTCCTTCCTTCCTTCCTTCCTTCCGTCCTTCCGTCCTTCCTTCCTTCCTTCCTTCCTTCCTTCCTTCCTTCCTTCCTTCCTTCCTTCCTTCCTTCTTTCCTTCCTTCCCTTCCCTCAGTCCTACTCTATTTTCCTTCCTTCCTTCTTTCCTTCCTTTCATTCCCTCTTTCCTTCCTTCTCTCCTTTCCTTCCTTCCATCCTTCCTTCCTTCTTCCATCCCTCCCTTTTTTCCTCTCAAATGCTGGTCACAGCTTATTTCATATCCTGCTCTTAAAGCAAGCCATCATTTACCACCCTTACCTCAGCACAGTGACCCTGCTTAGCAATGATTTCCAAGACAAGGGAATCAACTGTCAGTTGTCAATCAACTCATCAAACTACAAACATCCCAGATATTATTGGTTTAGTCTGTTCCTTTGGACATTCACACAAAATGAGCTACAGTGAATTAACAAAAGGCAGGAAGAACCAACTCTCTCAATCAATTCTTCAAAGAAGATTATTATTCATTCCAAACAATCTCATTTCAAATGAGCCAAGTGGCTAGCATGGAGAGGCTGGGGTCCTGAAGTTGCCAGGGAGTCCATCCCAGTTATGGATGAAATGAAGGATAATAATCATCCAAATAGTTCTGTCAGTGAAGACAGACAAACTAGATAATCTAGGACAATCATAAAGCCAGTTTACTTGCTGCTAGGTTTTCTGTTGTAAAAGATGTGGTCACTTCAAATTAGCTGAGACTGGTAGCTGAAGCTGTTACTAGGGGCAACATGATAAAAGGCTGTTTGAAGTATAATCTTAGACATGGTACATAAGGAAAAGTCAAAAAGGTAGCTCATAACTGAAAAAAAAGGGGGGGAAAGTTCTATCCTTCTGCCTACCAGACAGTCTATGTCATAGCTCCCTTAGAGCCCAGAGAATGCATTGCATAGAGGAAGTATTAATAAATGTTTCTTTTGTTGAATTATATATGCATTATTACCCTTATTAATTTATAAATTCATTGCAATATCTAATGCATCTTTGTATCTCCCCTAATGCCCAGTCCTTATTAAACACTTAATAAATGCTGTAGATTTCCTTCCATCAAGGAGTGCAGTTAGATGGAGAAGATAGAACTATGTAGGAATGTTAAGATGGTCCTAGACAAATTTGCAGAGATGAATTTGGTTTTCAGGAAAATCCTCTTGAACATTTTGCCTTTTTGGTGGCCCCACATCAGGTTGGCCCTCACCTTGCAGACTCTGGAATGTGCCCTGACTTGCTCCATCTCATCAAATCTTTTCAAACCTAGCTCCCATTTTTGTTTGTTTATAAATAGTTATACTGATGTCTTTTGTTTTCATATCACCATCATTTTCAGATATATCTATCTCTTAGCCCTCAAGCCCAGTGAACCTATTGTCATAACGAAGAAAATAACTAAGTAAAACCATCTGTCACAGCAACTATATCTGGCAATATATGCAGTGTTCTGCATCCAAGGTCTTCTTCCTCTCCAGGGAAAGGAGCGAGATGCATTTGTTCATCTCTTCTCTGGAGCCAACGTTGGTCATTATAATTGCATAATGCTTGGCTTATTTTCATTACTGAATTAATTTTGTATATTGTTTGATTCTATTTACTTTACTTTTCATTAGTTCCTACAAATCTTCTCATGAGTTCACGAATCCCTTGTAACCATCATCTCTTAAAGCAAAATAATATCTCATTATATCATATACCACAATTTGTACAGCAGTTCCCCAAAGGGAACTCACTATGTTTCCAGGTTTTTGTGAGGTTTTTTTATTTTTTTTTTTTTGCTTCCGCAAAAAGTGCTACTACAAATATTTTCTTCCAATGGAATCTTTACTTCTGTCTTTGATTTCCTTGGGACCTATGCCCAACATTTAGATCTCTTGGTCAAAGGGCAAGATGCATGTACAGCTTGGTCCCAATCAATGGGAGTATGAAATCCCCTGAAATGGTCACATTATTTCAGTTTATGCTGCATATTTCCATATTTCACATAATTATAACTTTGAATAGTGTGAATTTGTATCCATGTGACTACTTCAGGGGACTCATTATCTGTACTAATCAGGACTTAGCTATATTCCATTCTTTTAGGACCTTGACAGAAGGATAATCTTGTAATTTCATTAGATCATAAACACAATAATAAGAGCTAACAGATATATAACTTTAAGGTTAACAAAGTGGTGAGAATATATTATTTGATTTTTACAAATCCAGAAGAGAGGTAATATAATTATCCCCATTTCACAGATGAAGAAACTGAAGAACATAGTAGAATTAAGTCACTTTGCCAGGGTATGCAACTAGTAAACATAGGAGGAAAGATTTGAGCCAGATTGTTCCGTCTCTAAGTCCAATCCTCCATCCCCTACACCAGCTAGCATTACACTTTAGAGCTGGAATAGACCTTAGCACTACTCCCATCTCCTCATTATGCTACTGAGAAGGTGGAGGCCCAGAGAATGGACTCAAGATTTTAGAGGAAGTTAATGAAAGAGCCAGAGCCAGGGTTCACCTCTTTAGCTTTTCAGTTTAGGTCTCTTGCCATGGCCCTAGGCTTCTTTCTTCAGTCTCAGGTGCTAAAAAGGGCAGGTGGCACAATGAATATCACTCCTCCCAAATGACATATTTTGTTTACAAAGGACCTTCAATACCTAGATTTTCTTTTGTTGGAGGTTGAGGTTTTCTGTGCCTCATAACATTCCATGTAAAAATTCATCCCACCATGCACTAGGCCAGCTATAATTTTGGTCAGCTCATGTTTTTTTTTTTTTTTTTGTATCTCAGGGGCATGTAGAAGATAACTATCCATCCTGTGAATAATTAGATGACTAGGACCCAATGTCACTTCCCCCTCAGAGCTTCTGTTTCCTCCTCTGTAAAATGAGGGGATTGGATTAGGTGATCTCTAAGGTGTCTTTCTTCTTAATATTTCAGTAAGACTATGTGTGTAAAACTGAGAAGTCTCTACTTCTTCCCTGCCTCTCTCCCCCTCCCCCCTTCCCAGGAAATCTGCTAGTAGCATTTTGTATTTCAAAGAGGTTTTCAAGAAACTATGATCTGCCAAAGCACTTCTGCTGTTAAAAGGGGGAAAACCCAACAAGAAAACAAAATCGTGCTGGCTAATGCAGCGCTCAGTCAGGTGTTTGTGCCTCTGGAATGTTAACAGCAAAAAGGTAATTCTGCCTGTATATGTGATGGGGGTGGTGGTGAAATCCTTCATTTTCCCCTCCTAATGTGAGAGCAAGGTGACTTAAAAATATGCAAAGGAAAAAATGCCTGTGTACTTAATCTTGTCCCTCACATAGACACTAAGCTACAGCTAAAAGCTTTTAGCTAAGGCACCAACACACTAGAGACCCATCAGTACCAAAAGGCATTCCACTCCCCTCCAGGTTTAGTTGTTGGCAAGAATTGCCTTTTCTAATTGATTTCCCAAAAGCATATAATTCATCAAGTTTGCATTCAGAGGTCTTCCCAAAAGAGTATTAGCAAATCTTTTTAAAGAATGTGATTTGAAAAAAGGATTTAAAGTCATAGAGACCATTTCCCAAAGAAAATCATCAGGATTGATGCCCTTTTAAAAATTCATAGTCCATGGGGACAGAAGCCAAGTTGAACATGGGCAGATGACATCAACCCACCCACTCAAAGAATCACTAGGCTTAAACTCCTCTTGGCAGAAAATGTTTGTCATATCTATTCAAGGCCCCCAAACTCTCCAATGATGCATCTTTCCCTCCAGGATCAAGGTCCCCTGCCACCTAGAGCCTCATTATCTTTTCTACCTAATATACTCTACATTCCTGCCAAACTAGATGACTCATGGTACTCTGTACACGTCATACACTTCCCAACCTCTGAGTCTGTGCTCATGTTATTTCCTCTGCTTAGACTGTCTTCTTCCACTCACCCCCTTCCCCCTTATTTCAATCCTCCACTGCCACTAGGACCCAACCCAGATATACAATCAATGTTCTCAAGATTTATAGTACATCCCATTGAAGATAAACAAGCAAACCCCTTTTCATCAGACCTCTACTACAATGGAAAGATTTGGAATCAAGGGACCTAGGTTCAAAACCCAACTCTGCCACTCCACTACCTGTATGAACTTGTACAAGAAAGATAACTTCTGTGTCCTGTTATTTCCTCATTTGTAAAATAAAGGAGTTGGAGTAGGAACCTTCTTGTTCTTTACCTTTAAGGTGCCTTCTAATACTGGATCTAGGAGGCTCTTATTTTAAGTAACTCGGTGACTTTGCTCTCCATGTAGGACAGTGTGCAGGAACTATGTTTAGAAGAGCATCTTCTTTTTCCAATCAGCAAACTACACCAAGAAATTCCGGGAGACACTGAGGCTCATGAATATTGTCCATTAACTAGCCTCTCAGGCTGTGTGCAAGCTCATGTTAACATTGCCATGTGCTTGGGCTAAAAGTTGCCATTATTGCTCCTGGGCTGATAGACAGAGGAAGGGAGAAATCCTCTCCTTTTTCCTTGCCACACTCCACCAAGAGAAATGGGGAAGTAGAAGTCCTAAAACAGAGAGGAAAAGGGCCAAGTTGAGCCTCACAACTTGCTTTTTCAGACTATAGAGAGATGAATATCTGATCCTCAGTCAGGCAATTAACAGGCAACTCTAGGTTCTGACATCCAGTAAATATGGCACAGGGGTTGTGCTCACATTTCAAAAGGAGGTGCCTTCCCTTGCCTCTAGGTCCTAGAATCTCATCAGGTTGATTGGGGAATTCCTCAAATTGAGCAGTTATCACCTTAATCACCTCTCTACCCCAACTTAGGTATAGAAAAAGAAACAAAAACTCAGTGAAATTCTGTGACTTATTCAAGGGTACACAAGGAGGCAGAAGACAAATGAGTGGACCAGAACCTGCATCTTCTGACTTCTGGGTCTCTGGTCTTTCCATTATAGGGTGATTTAGTAGGTTTAGGCATCTGTGTCACAAGTGCTGCAATAGGAGATCAGACTTCTTTCAAATCACTGGGAATAATATTCAGGATAGAAATGCACACACAGCAACAAGTACAGAAAAGATTTAGGAGTTAGTGCTTCCAGCTTCCTAGCAGAGACTCAGCATGAACATATTCAGTGACCTTCTCCATTGAGCCAATTGGCTCATATATAGACCTAATTTCTCTGAATGGGCCTGACAATGCAGGGGAGAGAGCTACATTTCAGACCTCCGTGATATCATTATTAGTATTAAGGGTGGAGAAACAACCACAGACAAATAATAAAGCAATATCTACCTATCTCTTTCTTCCAAAGAGCAAAGGCTTTCTATTCATACTTCCTGTATGCCATCAGTACTTGAGGTGTGGTTACATGGTTCCTTTGTAATCTGTGCAATTTCCTCAACTAGATAGCAACCCCAAAAGCCATTTCTCCTCAAGTATAGATAGCAGCCCTTTATTCTAGTATATGACTTTCTGTTCCAGAGGGTACTAGAAGTTGAACAGCTTTCCCTACCAACCCTGCCCATTGGCCTACAGATAATCAGAGAATTTTCTTTTGGAGAGAGTGGTGTGCCTTACAAATTCTACTACATCTTTGTCCATTTGGAAGATTTTCTGGTCCTTTATATCTCTATAGCAATGAAAAAAAAGTGATGCTACAGCACTAGCTAGGGTAAAAAAGATAACTGTGGAAATAATTACACTCATGTAGGCATCTAACTGGCACAATGGATAGACCACTGGGCCTAGAGCCAGAAAGAACTGAGTTAAAATATAGCTTCAGACACTTATGAGCTGTGTGACTTTGGGAAACTCACTTAATTTCTCTTTGCCTCTGTTTCCACAATTGTAAAATGGAGATAATAATGGCATTCACCTGGGAGGGTTGTTGTGTGAGGATCAAATGAGAAAATATTTGTAATGCATTTAACAAAGTGCCTGGCACATAGGAGGCACTATTTAAATGCTTATTTCCTTCTCTTCCCTTCTTGTACCAATATAAGGTAGAGATTATGAATAGCTAATGAAATTCTGCAAAGCTTTCAATACAATCCTCCAAAGGAAATCAACATTGATACTCGAGAATTTCAATACAAGATACTCATAAAGGAGAGTGGTGGGAAAAATGTGTTGAAAACCATGGGGAGAATTCAAAGGAGATCTGACTGCAGAGAAGCCTCACACTATATATCATATATCTGTAATATATTCCTGCAGATATATATCATATATGTGTATCTATATCTATATATCTATATTTTTTTTCCTCTGAGAAGGATGTCAGAGGTACTGAACATGGCAAGAACCAAATAAAATAATTTTAAATGAAATTGATTGTATTTTAATAGGCATGAAATGTCTGACTACTGATATGAGAGTACTAGCTGTCTGTCTATGGTCATATTACTGTTTTGTTAGGGCAAAGATGCAAATTAATATGATACTAGAAGAAATTATAAAAATAAGATGAAGATAATTCAGTTAAGGCAACGCCAACCTAACCTGTTTAAATAAACTGTAGATGATGAAAAATGGAAAATGGACTAAAATACAGACATTTGCTAACAAGCTTTTACTAATTTCAATCAATCACTACAACAAGGAGACTAAAATAAACAAAAAACTGCCACAGTGAGCAAACACTTGATTGCTTTGGGAAATGGAAAAATATGTCAGCCAAGGGCAACACTGGTTTAGAATGTAAAGTTATTTGTAAAATCTTAAAGAGCAGTAATGACTTTTTTAAAAAAGTAAGCAGTGGAGGGGGAAAATATTTAAAAACAATTTGTCAAGAGACTCAAGGAAATATATTTATCCTCCTGGAAATTTAATGATAAAATTGGATGGAGACCAACAAAGATGTGAAAAAATGGAAAAGATCTGTAAAGATTTTATAACAATCTCCTGTCAACATCCAGTTTGGTGGAACTGCTATATTGGTATTCTAACATTATAATCCTTGAATTACTTCTTAAAGAAGTGGAATTGGCAGTAAAAAAATAAATAAATAAAGATGGAAAGGGGAACTGGGCCAAACCAAGTATATACAAAGTAAGTGCATACTGGAGGGAATTAAATTTTGAAAGCACTGAAGGACAAAGCACCAAAGTAACTTTTAGAAGGATACTATTAGTTTAAAGTATTTAAGATGTTACTGTTTACAATTTTTAAAGGTCACTAAGAAAACATTAACAACCACTGACCTACTGGTTGCTTTGCCATCTCAAAAATGTTTATGAGCTTAAGCTATACATACATTAAGGAAACACCTGATGAAGTTATGAAAAGGGAACATATATGCTTTCACAAATTATCTTCTATAAAGATCATTAATATACAGTCTCACAGTTGACTGAAAGATATACAGAATGCAAGATCACACTTGTTCATGATTTGCTTTTGATAAAAAGTTATTTGATTATGTGGAACAAAACACCATCTTAAAGTCTTTCCTCCAACAAAATGTCTATCCTGCATATGTCAAAATCACACAAAATTCCTTGAATGATAGAATTACTTAGGTCATTTTGTTCAGTGATCCACTAAATATTAATACCAATTTCAAGGGAATAAAACATCACAATTCCAGATATGCTTAAGGAAGTTGTAGAAATGGTCCTAAAGAGAACAAAAATAGAAAAGCAGTCAAATCAGATTCAAGTACTTGAATCCAATTTGGTCTGATGTGGCTGCTTTTCCCATTTTTGTTCTCTTCAGGACCATTTCTACCTCCTCCTTAAGCATATCTGGGATTGTGATATTTAATCCCTTGATAATGATATTAATAATCAGTGGACCATCAAACAATTATCTCAGTCATTACATTTTTCTTTTCTTTCTTTTTTTTTTTTTTAAAGCAGTTGGGGTTAAGTAACTTGCCCAAGGTTATACGGCCAGTTTATGTGTGTGTGTGTGTGTGTGTGTGTGTGTGTGTGTGGGTGTGTGTGTGTGTGTGTGTGTGTGTGTGGGTGTGGGTGTTAAGTATCTGAAGCTGTAACTTCCCAACTTCGGGGTTGGTGCTCTTACTCACTGCGCCACCTAGCCACCCCAGTCATTCCATTTTTCAAAGAATTTTGTATGAGTTGGACATATGCAAAGTAAATATCTTATTGGAGTAAAGCCGTTAAGATGGTATTTTGTTCTACATAACCAAATGCCTTTTTATCATCAACAAACCATGCACAAGTAGGATCTTGCATGATACATGCTGGATATGCAAAGTATTTGAGGGGAAGAAAATACCAAAAGCAGGAATAAAAAAATTTTGGGTTATATTAATTCAAAGAAAAAGATGGCCAAGGGAACATCACTGACTACTAATTTAGATACCCATTCTTCCCTCTATGTAGTATCTTTGTGAGAGTTGTCATTTACACACAAATTGAGAACCTCTTCATTCAGAATATTAGTAGAGCACTAAGGTTTCACAAGTGATATTCAAAAATGGACTACAACTTTGCCATTTATTAAATAACTGAAAGAGATAGGGAGTGTATGTTCTCATTGTGGTTACTGTTTTTTTTTTTTCATTATAAAAAGGAAAACATTTGTTTTGTTAGAACAAAACACTGTCTTACAGGTACCTTTTCAAGAGGATGTCTTGCATCCATACATCGTGAATATCTAAGATTCCTTGGAAGGTGTGACAACAGAAATAATTCCATCCAATGAAAGTCTGATCACAAACCTTGGACCCAGTCTCTGGATCACTGGGCTCTTCTCTTCTTTTATCTTCATGTAACCAGGTCCCCACCATTACAAAAACATGTTGTTGTGTGGGTATTGTGCCTCTTTCTTACTCCCTTTTATGTGTTGTCTTCTCCATTAGAATGTTTCTCAATTCAGGGACAGTCTGACTTACTTATATTTGTGTTCCCAGGACTTAGCACAATGCCAGAAAAATACATGCTCCCCAAAGGCATTTCCTACTATGATGGATGATATCCAACACAAAGTTCAGGTTGAAGAGGCAGTTCTTCCAGTTATCCCTGTTTGCAGATGATGTTGTGCTGATGGTATCAATCCCCATTACAACTCAAGAAAAGGAGCTATAATCACTCAGAGGAATTTTGCCTGTACACAGGAAAGACGAATTGGGTAAAGAACATCTATTGCCTAGATTTCAGTATTGATTCAGATGGACACCTTATAGGGCTTGTCTATCAGTACAAATGGACAACAAACTCAAGGATACTAAAAAGGTGTTTTCCTGATACCAAGTTTCCCTTGCAATCCAAGACCTATCTTTACAGTACTCACACTTAACCAGTGTTGCCATATGACAGTGAGCTATGGTATACCACTACCTCTGAAGAACTAAAGAGAGATGCACAGTGTTTGCATCAAACTCCAGGGCATTGTAGAATTTCCCAAAGTGATTGGGTAGGGGCAAATTTTCATTATGCAAAAATTGCTTTTATAGAGGTCTGAAAAACAGTCCACTTACTTGAAATAAGAATTGTCTGTATATGGTTGAGTCATGGAATACCACATTTTCCAAAGAATTAAGTTCCATGCAACTTAGAAGTGCATGGAAGGCATAAGCAAGTACAACACATTACCAGACAACTGAGGATTATGTAAGAGAAGCAAAATAGAGCAGTGCTGTCAAATTCAAATAAAAATGAGGGCCACTAATCCACACAAAAGGATCCTTGTGGATCACTAATGCATACATAATAATCCACAGGGGTTACATATTGACATGGATTTAAAATATAATGTTATCTATTTTTTGTTTTATTTTTATTTATTTTGTAAATTATTTCCCAATTATGTTTTAATATAAATTAGGTTGTACTTTTAATCTGATTTGGGTTGCATTTGGGAGTATTGTATCTATATGAGCTAGTGTTTGTATTTGGGGTGGCAAAGGACATGTTTAGAGAGATGTGTGACCAGAAAGGAAGGTAGGCTGGATATATGGTTACTGACAGACAGTCATATGCTCCATTGGGTTCCACATAGAGTCAAGAGAATTAGAAGAAGATCACAGCACACTGGTGTACTCAGTATGGAAGATCTATAGGAGGATATGGACAAGAGTCCATGGAAGTAGATGGGTTGTGTACTGACATTGATGAGATAGTAGATACATCAAAGTACTAATGGGGTGCTTCAGGATTGTGTCCTTTGGCCCTGTCCTTTTCCAGCTTTAATTTTTAAAAATTCTTTTGATGAAGACATAAGATATGCTTATAAAATATGCAAGCAACACTAAGCTGGTAGGGATAGCTAATACACTGTATAACAGAATCAAGATTTAAAATGATCTTGACAAGTTCAAACCATGGACTGAAACAAAATTAATGGGCTTTAATAATAATAAATGGAAAATTTTAAAAATTTTAAATTTAAAAAATCAATTGCTCAAGTAAAGGATGGGGGAAGGCTTGGCTTGGCAACTCCTAATATGAAAATGACTTGGGTGATTTACTTGACTACAAGCTTAGTGTGAGCCAACACTGTGGTGTGGCTACTAAAAAGGTTATTGGATCTTAGATTAAATTAATAGAAATACAGTTTTCTGAACAAGGGAAATGAGAGTCCCATTATAATTCTATTGTATGACATTGCAAAATGGCTATTTAAAAACCCAAGCACATTCAGAGAAGGGTGACCAGTATGAAAGCCCTGGCCATATATAGCCATGCAATAGGAAGAATAATTCAGGCAACTGGGAGTAATTAGCCTGAAGAAGAGATTTCTCAGCCAAATACTTGGCTTTTTAGCTCTTTGTTAAGTTTGGACTGCTTCTAGTGTGGAGAGTGTACTTTCTGAAGCTTCAGGGGTTTTGTGCAACTGTTTTCAGAGATACTTATAAGGACCTGTAAGTTTTTAGCTCTTCCAAGGCAGTATGATCAAAGAAGAGGTGTTTACTCCTTTCCTGGCCTGTGCTCTGGTCTGTGGAGTGACCACAAGTACTCTTTTCTTCCTTAGAACTGTGAGGAGGATTTCCTCTCCACTGCCACCACAAGCTCCACAATACCAAGGCTCCTCCTCACCCCAGGACTGCAGATCCAAGCAGGGCAAAGCAAGAGAATCATGCCAGCAGAGAAATCCCTGCAATCCCCCTCTGATCAGCCGCTCGTTCTCCCCACTGTCTGTGGGCTGAGAGCTCAGGAAGCAGCTGCTGTAGCCGCTGCCCTGGATCTAGGACTAGAACATGCTCCTCTCTCACCCAGGTCCCAACAGACCTTTCCTACTTACCTTCTAAGTTGTCTTTGGCATTTTGGGATTGAGAAGTCTGGAAACTGCCACAGCTGCCAGTGATGGAGTCCCTTGTGGCCTGCTTTGGCTTCATCTGCCAGTGCAACCCACACTGGACAGAATTCTTCTCTCAGACTGGTACAACAGACCTTTCCTGTTGACTTTCCAGGTTGTCTTGGGCTGGAAATCTGTTTCACTCTGTCATTTTGTGAGTTCTGCTACTCTAGAATCTGTTTAGTCATTTTTTACAGGTATTTGGAGGATTTTGGGGGAAATCTCAATCAAGTCCCTGCTTTTACTCTGCCATCTTGGCTCCACTCTTAAACTATGAGTTTTACTGCCTTCAGAGAAACTGTCTTTTTGGTGACTGGTGAACTGAATTTTGTTCGAGAAGAATCCCAAAGTAGAAAGAATGATCATGCAGATGTTGTTGTTTTAGTCATTTTTCAGTCATGTCTAACTCTTTGTGATCCTATTTGGGTTTTTTTTGGGGGGGGGAGCAAAGTTAATAGAGTGGTGGTTTGGCATTTCCTTCTCTAGCTCATTTTACAGATGAGGAAAGTAAAGTAAACAGGGTTAGGTGACTTGCCCAGGATCACACAGGTAATGTCTGAAGCTGAATTTGAACTTATGAAGATGAATTTTCCTGATTCCAGACCCAGCATTCTAGTCACTGTGCCACAGGATCATGTAGAAGATCTGGGCTCAAGTTCTGACTAGGCTACTCAGTAGCTTATAAAACTAGTTAAGACCTGGACTGAAGTCCTGGCTATACTACTTACCAGCTATTGTGACCTTGGGCAAATCACTTCCCCTTTCTAGGGCTCATCACCTATAAAACAAAGGTATCAGATAGATGTTTTCTATAGTCTCTTCCAGCATTGACTTACTGGAAGTCTATGTTCCTTCTACATAGAAGGAATTTCAATACTGGAGAATCCTAGATCTGTTGCTAGAAGGAAACTCAGACTCCCTAGCCCAATTCCCTCCTTTTACATTTGAAAGAACTAAAGTTTGAGGACATTGAATGACTAGTATAAGGTAAAAAAAAATGTAGTAATCACCACAGGCAGAATTTGAACCCAGGTCCACTGATTCCAGATCTAGTGTTCTTGCTGTGGTCCCATTCTGTCTCCTGTACCCAACACAGCACATATGGAAGTCACTCAGAAAATCACAGGCTAAAATCTGCCCCTTCCATCAGGAAAGAAATAGTCTGTATCTATTGCTAGTTTGATAGAAGGCAGAATGAGGGGAAAAACTAATTTGAAAAGAATTCCCCTCCAATAAATAAGGTAGGCTGTTGAAAATCCTGCAAATTACTTATCAGGTCCTAATGTCAGTTTTCCTTTCTTATTTGATACTGAAGCTCTTCAAGGTTTTATCAGTTCTGCAGATTGATCCTTTTATGATTTCATCAGTGTTGGAAATTCTGGGTATGGAAATTCCCTCCACTAATGCAGACCTTCAGAAATGTATGGTCTTATGGAGTTACCTGGGACGCTGAGTGCTTCAATGACTAGCACAGGGGCTCACTGACATTATATATCATCAATAGGCTTTGACTTCAGTATTTCCTAACTCAAAGACTGGTCCTGAATCCACAATGCCATGCTGTCTCTTCTCTTCCCTCTTCATAATTCTCACTGACATGTGTTTCATTAATCTAGCATGATTATTTTAGAGTCACTCACCTAGTAAATATGAGATATTGTTGGAAGGAATGAAGTGTGCTAATGAGAACTCTATCCAACAAAATGCTAGGAATTTTCACACAATGACATTAACTTGAGATGGTAAATCAGAGTTTTATGGGAGGTTGCAATGCTCAAGCATCACATCTAATGAGACTCATTAAGAGTTTATTTAAATTTGCAATTAAATGTTTGATGGAATTTAGAATAATTCAACTTAGTTGGAAAATTTCTTAAGGGTAGTTTTAATACTGAAAGCACTGTGGCTTCCGTGATGTGGCTATTCTGTCTTCATATGTGCAAACCCTCCATGTCTCAGCAAATAGTTCTCATGAATTGCTGTGGCAAAACAACAGCAACAACAAATACATACATACATACATATATATATATATATATATATATATATATAATAACAATAATCTGTTGACCAAACTCCTTGTTGACTGATCTCTCCAAACTTAGGCTGACCTATAGAAAATAGAGTGTGTCATCACTGGACATACATTTGAAATCTTCACATTGTATAGAAGCTGTCAAGGCTTAGACTGTCTTGGTATGACCTTGTTTTTCACAATGAGGCATCAAAGACTTCAGTGAAAGCTTAAGGACAAACACTAAGGAAATTGGATCTACTGGGCCCTTGGCCATGTAGAAGTGCTCAAGCAGAGATGTGAACTCTGTTTCAGAGCTGTTATGGACAGGATTCCTGCATGTGGCAGGATATTAGACTAAATGCCTTCTAAAGTCTCCTCCAACTTGGAGAGTTCATGTTTCTGTGATTCCTGTGCTATTTCAGAAAGTTAAGAGAAGTCAATATATCTCCTGAAAATGTTGACTTTGTCAAACATATGTGTGTGTGTGTGTGTGTGTGTGTGTGTGTTCCTGATGTGGCAGGTAGGTGCTGAAGAATGTATATAAGTGACACGGACACAGTCCTCAGAGGCAATGGATGGAGTCAAAATCATCTTTTGAACTCATTTGAAATGATAGAAACCATCTAATCCAACCTTATCATTTTAAAGATGAAGAAACTAAGGTCAAAGAAAGTAAAGTGACTCCAACTAAAAAAGTTACTTATCAAAAAACTCAAGAAACCATGAAAGTTGGGTCCCAGAGGATCATAGCTGCAGCACCAGAAGGGACCTTACAACTCAGCTAGTCTGACTCCCTTATTTTGAAGAGAAGGAAAATGAGGTCCTAAAAAGTTAACTAACTCACCCAAGGTCACATGAATACTGAGTAGCAGAGTCAGGATTCCCACACAGATCTCTACATTCTCTCAATCTAGTGATCTCATCATTGTATCCCACTGATATTCATAGCATGAGGAAATTACCTGGAACAATTATAAAGCAGCAAATGAACAAAAGGCATGGCCCACCTTGAATCAAATATGCAAATGTTGAGATGTCAGAATGGGAAGCAATTATTATCTAGGGGAGTCTTCAGATTGGAGGTGAGCTTACAAAAAGGAAGTGATAAGTAGCAAGACTGAGGAGAGGAGAGGTAAGCTTATACCAATTACATACTGATTGATGTTCAGAGGAAGGCTTTAGTAAGGCACTTGCGATAGGGAGTTGGGTACTGGATTGGAGATGGAGACTAGAAAGCAGACTGGCAAAGAGATGCTACCTTGGGGTGTGGTGAGGTGGTATATGTTAGGGGTCTACTTGATTTAAGATCCCATGAAGTAGAGGGATTGGGCAATGGTAGGCAAAAGGGAGTTCAAGTAGATTCCTAAGTCAGGGGATTTGGTGATGTACAGAAGATAGTATTTGACAGCAGATTTAAATTTTCTAGAGCAAGGAGTATTATTTAGACGGGGAGGCCAGCAGCAGCCACAGCATTCTTGATTACAGTATTAACTCTTCAAGGGAAGAGCTTGATTTTATTTCTGCCTTTGTGTTCCCAGAAGCTAGCACAGTGCCTAGCCTATATTGAGTTCTTTGTAAATCCTTATTTAATTGAATTATGGAATTGGATAGTGAGGGTTTGGGAACAAAGAAAAAGGATTTAATTTGAGAAATGTTTTGGAGAAGAGATTCTCAGAGCTTGTTAACTGAATTGATAGGAGTTACCCAAGAGACAGGGGGCCAAAGATGAAACAGCAATAGCAGAAACTTGATGTGGTAGAAAGAGCTCTGGATTATGCGTCAGGAAACTTGGGTTCAAATCATACTTCTGATACTTATAAACTGAATGGTCTTAGAGTAAGGCAACCCCTAAGCCTCAATCCCATTATCTGTAAAATGGGAATGATAAATACTACCTCACAAGGTTGTTGACAAGAAAATTCTTTGAAGACTTAAAAATGCAGCAACAATGTGAGTGATCAACCAGCAAGTCAATTTGGATATGGTTCATCAGGAAGCCTTTACTCAAATCTATCTGGACCTGCCTCACCAAATAGAGCATTGTACAGTTGGAGTTTGTCTCTAAGACAAGCTAAAGTCAGGCAAATACATTTTCAAGCTGACAAAATTCTTCGGTGACAGTTTTATTTTTGTTTTTTGATTAAGAAGGATACAAAATACCCTAGTGAACAATAGTAAGCCCTGAAACTTTCCTGATATGGGAGAAATAAAGGATTGAGAAGAGGTTGTGAAGCAAAAAAATATCAATTATACTGTCCTCTTACATAATTAATTTAAAAGGTTCTGGTGACATGCTAGTTCAGCATTTCTGAAATACTTTATTACCGAGAGTAACTTTTAGATTTGTTAAATTCAAAACCACAGGAGTGATAGGAAATGATCTCTCAGGATCCAATTCAATTCAAGAAACACTACTATGTTAAGTGGTAGGGATCCAGTATAGTCCTCTGCTCTAAAGGACCTTACATTTTGCCCTACTAGTTAGGGGAATGATGGGGGAAGATATCAAAGAAAAGATTGGGGGAAGAAATATTCAGTAGGCTTGCTATTTTGCTGTGGGGGGAAGGGGAAAGACAGAGAGAAAAAATTTGTAACTCAAAATCTTGTGGAAATGAATGTTGAAAACTAAAAATTATTTATTTATTTGAAAACAAAGGACCTTACATTTACAGGGAGAATGAGATGTACCCAAATATAAGGGACAGTGTGATGCAAAAGAGATACATAGCAGATTGCTATAAGAAATATCAAGTTTGTGAAATAATTTTTTAATTTTCCTTGGTGGGGGTGGGGTGGAAGACAGTGCTACTGATAGTTTCCTAGAGAAGGTGGTATCTGAGTAGGGTCTTAAAGCAGGAAAAGAGTTCAATAGACAGTGATGAAGGAAAAGTCCATTCCAGGCATGGAAGAATTTATGAACAAGGACAAAGAGAAGGAAGAGTACAGTACAAGAATGGGGGACAGAGCGTAGTTCAGTTTGGCTAGAATGTAGAGTATGCCAAGGTAAGTCATGGGAGATGAAGCTGGGGAGATAGGTTTAAGACACTTTGTGGAAGGTCTTAAATCCATATCCCCCTCCAACATTTGCCACTTCCCCCTTCAATCGTTTTACCCAATCTGATAAGTATAAAATATTTCAAAGTTCTTTTGATTTGCATTTATCTAATCAATAACAATTTAGAGCATTTCTTCATAAATTGTTTTTATTTCTATATCTAAAAACTACCTGTTCATCTTTTGACCACTTATCAGTTGGAGAATGACTCATATTCTTATAGATCTGACAGAGTTTTTTCAAACCACTTTGTGGAGGATCTTAAATGTAAGGCTCAGGCATTTAGGAAATTCATTAGGCAATAAGGAGCCAAGGTTGTTAATGAAAGGAAAGGCATGATCAGAGTGGTGCTTTAGGAAAAGGACTTGGCGTGCAGTTGGAGAATGGAATAGAGAGGGAATGGAGTAGAGGTAACATAATGCACTGTTGCAGTACTCCAGGTGAAAAGGGGTGTGTGTGTGTGTGTGTGTGTGTGTGTGTGTGTGTGTGTGTGTGTGTGTGTGTGTGTGTGTGTGTTTTAACTAGGTCATGGCAGGGGAAATGGTAGGGAAAGGATAGATAGGACAAACATATGGTACTTAGTAACCACTTAGATGTGGAGTATGAGAAAGAAAAGCTAAAGATGACCAAGATTATAAGCCTTGATATCTGAGAAAATGCATTTATTCCATAAATATTTAACAAGTACCTACAATATAAAATGCATAACTCTGCTTTGATTACCATATCATCAAGGTGACCTACTGGGGCTTTTCCATTTGCCTAAGCCACAGTGGTTTTAGGAAAGAAAAATATTAACTTACCATTGGGGATGTCATTCCTCTACCCCTCTCCCTGTTGGCATCTCTAGTTTCCTTCAAGCCTTAGCTCAAATGGCATTTTCAGCATCAAGACCTTTCTTGATTCTTCCAGTTGTTGGTTCTTCCCTCTCCCTCATCACTTTGATATATATATGTTTTATACTTGCTTATCTGTACATATTTCCTCCTATTATACTATAAGCTTCTTGAGGGCAAGGATTTTTGTCTTTGTATCCCCAGGACCTAGTGCCTGGCACCTAATAAAAGTTCAGGACATAGTTGTTGAATTAAATTCAATACGTGATTTGAGTGTAGCTTATCCTGAGTCCCAAGTCTTGAGTTCTCTCCCATATTCTACTGTGTCTCTAGAACCAGTTCAATTGTTTTTCAGTTGTGTTCATATCTTAGTTACCTCATTTGGGGCTTTCTTGGCAAAGATACTGGAGTGGTTGGCCATTTCCTTCTCCAGCTCATTTTACAGATGAGGAAACTGAAGCAAACAGGGTTAAGTGACTTGCGCAGGGTCACATGACCAGTAAATGAGGCTGGATTTGAACTCAGGAAGATAAGCCTTCCTGATTCCAAGCCCAGCACTCTATCCACATCACCACCTAGTTGCCCCTAGTTGGATCCAGTAGCTAACACTATTTGTATAGGAGAAACATTAGAAGCTATCTTATGAGTTCAGTGGTCAAGTAAGTATTCTCCTTCTCTACACTATTATTTGAAATAGAACAGGAAATGGTAGCTATAGCAATAAGACAAGAGAAAGAAATTAAGAGTACATAGGGAAAAGACATAAAAATAGCATGGAGGGTAAGAAAGTAAGCAGCACAGGAAAACTCGTAATGCAATCAAGACCTCCTATCGCTTTATATAATCCCAAGGTAAAACTTCATAAAAAGAGACTGCTTCTCTTATAACTAAAAATAACACCCCAGAAAGGAAAATGAATTATATAATCCCAAGGTAAAACTTCATAAAAAGAGACTGTTTCTCTTATAACTAAAAATAACACCCCAGAAAAGGAAAATGAGTCCTAAGGACTCAGAGAATGGTTGGAAGACCTCATAATAGAAATGAATGAAGAGATATGGAATAATATTAGAATTCTTGATGATAGACTTAAAAGGAAAAAAATACCTTGGAATAGAAACTGGAATAAATTAACAAAGTAGTAGGCACTTAAAAAGGAAGAATAGAAGAAACATAAACAAGAACTGTTAGAACAAAGTCAGAAGGTTGCAAAATTAGAAAAACATGTGCACCTAATCAGGGCAAAATTAGGGCTTCCCAGAAAAAAAATAACAAAACAGCAGCAACATCAACAAAACAGATACTGTATCTGAAAACCATTAAATAAAACTTTTGAAGCATTTGGGTATCAGAAAGAAAAGTAAAAATAGAATTTGAAGATCATTTCTTTACAAAAACAGAATTTAATATACCGACAAATTACTGAGATGTCCAAAAAGAGAGATAATATACTAATGTTATGATATGATATCAATTGGAATCATATGTTACTATGATCTAATAAGAGAAATATCAGAATATGACTTACCAAAAGATAAAGAAAAAATATACACATATATAATATGTACATATATACACATACATATATCTATGTATGTAGTGTGTGTGTGTGTATGTGTGTGAAATGGTTACCACATCAAGTGATCTAGTGGAACTTTTCTATTTGCCTAAGCCACAGTGATATTTAAAGAAAAAATATCAATTTGCTACTGTGGAGCAATCAACTTAGTCTTCTTTAAAAACCCTTGGAAACTTATTTTGTAATACTAAGCATAATCCAGTGTAGAGAGGGGGATTTTTTTGCAGTATATCTGTCTAGAAAGTCACGGTTAGGCTCCACGCAGTTAGATTTGCACTAAAGGGTCAGCACAATGAATAACAAAAACCTAGAAAAGTGGAAAAGTTTGAACTAGAAAGAGATAAGCTATGACGAAATAGTTAAATCCAAAAAAGAGAATGCATTATGTACACTAAGAATCTCACCATTTGTAGCTGTCAAGGAGGGAACAAGGAGAAAAAAGTTTAGAGTTAAGAAAAATCCAAGGGAAAGAGTGTGGAGGAGAAAAGATCTTACTATTAACTGTAGGCACCATAGATTATTGAGCACTGAAATGGAAGTAGAAAAAAATGGTACCTCTTGAATTTCACTGTTATCTGAGTCAAGCAAAGGAAGCTTGTTGCTGTTTGTAAAAAAGTATTATGATTGGGGCGGGTAGGTGGCGTAGTGAGTAAAGCACTCGCCCCAGAGTCAGGAGGTCCTGAGTTCGGTTATGCCCTCAGACACTTAACACCCACATAAAAAAAAAAAAAACCAACCTTGGGCAAGTTACTTAACCCCAGTTGCCCTCCAAAAGGCAAAAAAAAAAGTATCATGATAGAAATATAATAAAGGTAACAAGGAACAGGGTTAGGATAGGAGGAGTGGGAATTAAGAGGGACAACTTACCACCCCACCCCAAATAGGAGGTTAAAGTCACGACCCAGCAATTTGCCTCTGGCTGAGAAAAAGAGGGTTAAGACTGACTATGGATTGCTCCAAGCAATATAAACTATAGATCCCAGTGTTGATTTTATTTCATTATTTCTGCCTCTATATTTCCCCCCTAAAGTAGAGGTTTAGGAAAAAGAGAAAAAAATTCTAACAGATTTTGATGGAGGGAAACATAAATGACAAATCTGTGAACATGAATGTGATGCATTCACCCCAATTAATAAACCTTAAGTAAGCACAAAAATAGAAATGCTGAAAATCATAGAAGAGATTGAGAAAATGGAAAGCAACAATATGATACATAAAACTGAGGACTATTTCCTAAGACTAATAAAATAGAGAATATATTAGCTAATGTGACAGAGGTGAAGAGAGGAAACCTGAAAAGTTATCAAAATAAAAAGAAAATGAGAAAGGGGAATTCAAAATAAATGTAGAATAACTAGAGAAAATACAAAGAAAATTGTATTTAAAACTATTATGCCAAATTAAATGCTGACAAAATCGAATTATTAAATGAGTTTTGAATGTTTAAAAAAAGTAAAAAATTCCTAAATTAAAAGAACAGGAAACAAAGAACCTAAAATCCTCTTATATCAGGGAAAGAAATTGAGAAACCCATAAATCAATTTCTTTATCTGTCTCTGTGTCTCTCTCTCACACACACACACACACAAACACACACAAACATATACACACACCTTGGGTTCACATGGATATACATGTGAATTCAAATGATTGTAAAAGAACAATTAGAACCAATGCTAGATAAACTACTGGCAAAAATAGCTACTTTCTCAAGTTCTTTTTGTGAAACAAATATGATTATATAGCCCAATTCATGGAGAAATAAAGCAGACAAAGAAATGACAGACAAATATCCCTAATGAATTTTCATGCAAACAATTTATACCCCTCAAAATCAATATTACCAAATTCTATTTACATGTAGAATGAAGAGATTTTTCAACATTAGAAAAAATAAACATAGTAAATAATATTAATAAAAATTTAATGACATGAATATGTAAAGTTGCAGGAAAAGCCTTTGACAAAATATGGCATTCATTTATATTTAAAATGATAAATATAGTAATAAAAGAACTTTAACACATTATCTGTGTATGTGTACACTATTATTATTTGTAAATGAGACATTATAGAAGCTTTCTCAACAATATCAAGGGTAAAGCTAAGATATAATTGCCTTGCTGTATATTTGGCATAGTTCTAGAAATTTTATTTTATTTTGTTTATTTGCTTTTTGGAGGGGGGAAGGTAGGGTAATTGGGGTTAAGTGACTTGCCCAAGGTCACACGGCTAGTTTTGTGTTAAGTGTCTGAAGCCAGATTTGAACTCAGGTCCTCCCGACTCCAGGGCCGGTGCTCTATTAACTGTGCCACCTAGCCACCCCTAGTTTTAGAAATTTTAGTTATAATAATAAGGCGAGAAACTGGTAGACCAAGGATAAATAAAAAAATTCAGGCAAAATTGGTTTTTTTTGAGGTGAGCTGATACTTATGTAACTTTAGAGATTAAGTGAAAATATTAATTTAAATAATTAACAACATCAGTACAGTAATAGGATAGAAAATAATCTCACCAAAATCATCTAGCTTTCCAAAAAATTTACTTACAAACCTCAGGAGGAAAAGATTAAAGGAGAAATTTCATTAAAAACAATAAAAAAGTCCATTAAATATCTGAAAGTTAATACTTTAGATACCCTCAGCATTATATAAATACTATTATAAAACAACATTTGCAGAAATAAAGGAAGAACTCATCATTGTTTGTGGTTAGGGCATGCTAATATAATGAGAATGATGATACTATCTAAATAAATTTACAAACTTAATATTTTACTAATCAGACCACTAATTACTTTATAAAACTGCACAAATAGGATCATTTTCATTTGGAGGAGCAAAAGGATAAAAATCCAAATGAAATAATTTTTAAAAGTAGAAATTAAGAGGATAAAAGATTTCCAGAGCTCATACGATGTTAAAAAAAAATGCAGTTATCATCAAAAATGTTCTTCACTGAAGCTGTTTTGGAAAGCAATTTTGAACTATACCCAGTCATTTTACTGTACATACTATTTTACCAAGCAATACCACTACTAGGCTTATATCTCAACGAGAGTAAAGAAAGAAGAAAAAGACACATACAAAAATATTTATAGAAACCATATTTTTAATAGCCAGGAACTCAAAACTAAGGTAATAGCCATGAGTTGGGGAATGGGTGCTAAAACTTTGGTATTTGAAGGTAATCAATACTATTATGCCATAAGAAATGATGAAAAGGATGCTTTCAGTGAAACTTAGGAAGACTTGTATGAACTGATGTAGAGTGAAATGAGTAGAACAAGAACAATTTAGACAATAACAATATTATAAAGATAAGCAACTTGGTAAGACTTAAAAACTCTGAACTTAGTGACCATTCTATAGAAACAAAGATGGACTCAGTTTCTCTCCCCCCCCCACTCTCTCTCTCCTCTCTCTCTGTCTCTGTCTCTCTCTCTCTCACACACACACACACACACACATACATGCTCACACAGAGAGATATATAGATATATGTATACATATATACATTCATATGGCTACTATGAAATTTTGTTTTGCTTGACTATGAATATTTGTTACAAGGGTTCTGTTTTTCTTTTTTTTTTTCTTTTCCTTTCCTTTCTTTGCTTTTCATGTCTTCAGGAAGTAGGAAGCCTAAAGTGTTCAGATAGGGAAACTCCAAGGTTGAAACCTGCAGTGTTCTGAATGGAATACTTCATAGGGTTCAAAAGTATACAATACTTTGATATGAGATGCCTCAGAGGAGCATTAAGATAACATTACTCTAATCAATGACAGTCCCATGGAGGGGGTGGGAGTGGGTGGAGTGAGAACCTACTAGAACTCTGAGCTCAGATACACCAGAAGAAATGGAAGCCTGAAGCAAGAATCCAGAAAATCAAGATCAGGACCAAAGAGGGCCTGACCTCCACATCTAAGAGGGGGAGAGCAGAGCCTGACGTGTCATAAATCAGGAATTGAGGCTACAGATGGGACTAAACAGAACACACCAAATACTATGAAGAAATATAAAAGGGCAAGAGAAGTCCAAGAGGTAAGTCCATAAGAAGAGAGTAACATCACAGAAACTATAAGCAGAGCCCCAGAAGAAAAAAAAAATGGTTTGGAAAAGCGACTAAATGAGTGCCTGGAAGAAATTAAGTAAGAGATAAAAATGAAATTATAAAGAAAATAATAAGTTTGTAATAAAGCACTGGAAAGATAATAGGTAGTTTGCAACAGAAGGTGAAAAACCTAATCAAATGACAGACTCCTTGAAAATTAGAATAGAATAAATAGAACTCAAAAGTCCATGAGATGAAAATATTGGAACAAAATCAAAAGATTGGAAAAAAAACAAAAAAAATTAAGTATCCACTATCAGAAAAAAAAATAACACAAAAACAGATAAAAAACAGAATACTTAAGAATCATCCAACTGAAAACTATGACATCAGCAATAATAACAACAGCAACAAAACAAGGAAACCACATACTAAGAAATCATAAATAAAACCACCCAGATATATCAGAACCAGAAGGCAAAGTGGCAATAAAAAGAACCACCATTCACCTTCTTAAAGGAACTCCAAACTGAAAGCATTTAAAAAGGTCATAACCAAAACTGACTTCCAAGTAAAAGAAAAAAATAATGAATGTACACAGAATTCAATTACCAAGTTAGGAGCATACAAATTGGCACCTATAAAGAAGAGTAAATTTCAAAATACAGTAGTCAAGAAGGCAAAATAGATATACTTAAAACCAAAAATAATTTACTCCCACAAAACTAATTATAATTCTTCAGAGGAAAAAGTATATTTTGATGGAAGAGGAAAGTTTCAACCATTCCTGATGAAAAGACTAGAGCTGAATAGAATGTTTAAAATGCAGGTGCAGGAATCAAGAGAACCTAAAAAGGAAAATTCCTTTAAACAATTGCTTGTATTATAATACTAATAGCTCTAATATTTTCAAAGGTGACAGAGGGAATGAAATAAGATAAATAAGGAGCATTGGTTGGGTGTGGAAAGTGTTTCTCTCTTTTTTTTTGATGGCCTTAAGAAGAGAAAAAAAGAGAATATGGGAAAAGGAGGGGGGGCAATGTACAAGAGAAGAAATGAAGAAGAGAAAGGACTTACTATTTCTCATAATTGTACATTAGAAAATGAGCATACAGACATGGAAGGAGTGTGGGGCAAATATTATGTGAATCTTACTCAGAACTAGAAAAAGGGAGTTTGAGTACAGCAAGTTTAGTGGAGGAATGCATTAAATTCAACAGGAAAAAGGGCAAAAACAGGGAGGCAATTAAATTGAAAGTTGAATCAGGAAAAGAAGAAGATGGGAAAGAATAATCATAAACAAAACAAATTCATAATTTAGAAGGCAGGTCATGAAGAGTAAATCAAAAGGAAAGAAAAACAGAAGTAAAAAACAGTGATCAGAATCTGAGCAGTGGGAAGGGAGGAGGGACAGTGAAATGGAGAAATATCACTTGAGATTTGGATCACTAGAATTTATCACATTCCTTCTCTTTCACCACCTTTTTTGTAAAAAAGAGGAGCAAGTGAGAAAGATAAAAAAGTAAAAGAAGATATGATGGTGGGAAATACACAATTAACAATAAATAACTGTGAACATTAATAGAATGAACTGACCCATAAAAAAAGAGAACAGCATTCAACAATCTGTTGTTTACAAGAAACACATTTAAAACATAAAAATTCACAGAGAGATAAAATGAAGGGTGGAGCAGAATTTATTATGCATCAGTTGGACTAAAAAGTCAGAGTATAGCAATCATGATCTCAGACAAGGCAATAGTAAAAACAGACATGGTTAAAGACATAAACAGGAAAACTACATTGTACTTAAAGGCACCTTAGGTAAATAATCCATACTGAATGTGTATATACTGTGTTTCCCCAATAATAGGACCTATCCCGAAAATAATCCCTCCCCTTGCTGTGTAAGATTCCTCTAAAATAAGCCCTCCCCCGAAAATAAGCCCTATTGAGATTGCTACTGTAGTGAAGGTGATCCCCTGCACTACACGCTACATTATGGTACCCTCTGTATGCACCGTCCCCCCCCTTCCCCGTGAAATGCACGCCGCGCTCCGAGCTGCATCCAATCAGAGCTGCAGCAGTGAGCGCGTCATCCTGTTCTTCCCCAGTGATTTGCTTATTGAATAAAGGTACATTTTTTTGTTCACATTTACCTGTTTATTAAAATTGCTGTCAATGTTCATTAAAATAAGCCCTCCCCTGAAAAGAAGCCCTTTGGTGTTTTTCTGTCCAAAAAAAATAATAAGACAGTGTCTTATTATCGGGGAAACATGGTATGTATATACAGATAGGCATATAGAAGAGAAAGAGAGAGAGAGAGAGAGATGGATGCATACAATGGCATAGCATCTAAGTACTTAAAGGAAAAGATAAGATTACAGGGAGAAATATATAGCAACACTATAATAGCTGGGAACCACAATGTGCTATTTTTAGACCTAGACAAATCTAAAAAGATAAGCCATAAAGAAGTTTATGACCCAAATAGAAATTTAGAAAAGTTAGATAGGATAGATATATGTTGATTAATAAATAGCAATATATATTTCTAGTTACATATGAATCTTTTTCAAAAATTAACCATGTGCTGAAGGGCACTTTATTTCCGGAGGGGGGAAAAGGCTGACTCCAGGGCCAATGCTCTATTCACTGTTCCACCTAGTTGCCCCAGAGGGTAACTTTTGAAAAAATTCAGAAAAACAGAAATACTAAACACGGTGCAATAAAATTGTAATCAATGAAAGGCCATTGAAGAAGGGATTCAAACCTTAAATGAGAACTAAATAATTTAATTTAAGGAATTGGGGGGTCAAAAAACAAATTATAGAAACAGTGGATAATTCCATAAAAGAAAATGACAATAGGAGGCAGAGTCAAGATGGCAGAGTAGGAGCAGGACCTCCCTGCTGCTCTGGCTTCCACCTTCCCCAATCCATGTAAAGAGGGGACTCTAAACAAACTTTGGAGCTGCAGAACCCACAAAATGACACAGAGAAGCTAACCTCCCACTAAGGACAGCATGGCAGGCTGGCAGGAATCAGCCAGCGCAGTGGCAGCTTCAGCTCCTGGCCTGCAGAGTATAGGGGGACCAAGCACGAGTCTGAGGTGTAATTGCTCTTGCTTTAACCTTCTTGGATCTGGATTGCAGTCTAGCCTGGAGGTCCTGGGGTGTATGTCCAGCTTGCCAGAGTGAGTGGAGACCTCAGAGTGGGCACCCATCTAATACCTCCAGCAGCTGAGAAAACCCCAGCGTTTGGGACGAAAGCTCCCCTGTTTGGTGACAGAGTCCTACTGTGGCAAAAAGCCCAGGGGTCAAGTGACCGAGGGGCAACATGACCAGGCAAAGGAAACAAAGCAGACAGAAGATTCCAACGTTAGACTCCTATTTTGGGGACAAAAAGGAGCAAAGTATGGAACAGGAGGAAGACAGTGAAGTCAGAGCTCCTGCACCAAAAGCTCCAAAGGAAAACATGAGCTGGTTACAGGCCATAGGGATGTTAAGAAGCAGATAAGAGAAGTGGAGGAAAAATTGGAAAGAGAAATGAGAATGATGCAAGAAAATTACGAAATGAGAGTCAACAGCCTAACTGAGGGAAATAACACCTTAAAAAATAGACTAACTCAAATGGCAAAAGAGGCTCCAAAAGGCAATGAGGAGAAGAATGCCTTAAAAAGCCGAATTTGCCAGGTGGAAAAATAATCTCAAAAGCTCAATGAAGAGAATCATTGCTTCAGAATTATATTGGAGCAAATGGAAGCTAATGACTTTATGAGAAATCAAGATGCTGTTAAACAGATACAAACAAATGAAAGAATAGAAGGCAATGTGAAATACCTCATGGGAAAAACCACTGACCTGGAAAATAGATTCAGGAGAGATAATTTAAAAATCATTGGACTACCTGAAAGCCATGATCAAAGTAAGAACCTAGAAATCATCCTCCAGGAAGTTCTCAAAGAAAACTGCCCTGATGTTTTAGAACCAGAGGGCAAAATAGAGTTTGAAAGAATCCACCAATCTCCTTCTGAAAAAGATCCCCAAAAGAAAACTCCTAGGAATATTATAGCCAGGTTCCAGAATTCCCAGATTAAGAAGAGAATATTACAAGCAGCCAGGAAGAAACAATGAATATTGTGGAAACACAATCAGGATAACCCAGGATCTGGCAGCTTCTACATGGAGGGATCGAAGGGCTTGGAATATCATATTCCTGAGGTCAAAGGAGCTGGGATTAAAACCAAGAGTCACCTACCCAGCAAAACTGAGTATCCTGTTTCAGGGAAAATATGGTCATTCCGTGGAATAGAGGACTTTCAAGCATTCTTGATGAAAAAAAAACAGAGTTGAATAGAAAATTTGACATTCAGATACAAGAAGCAAGAGAAACATGAGAAGGCAAACAGGGAAAAGAAATCATAAGAAACTTATCAAAGTTGAACTATTAACATTCCTACATGATAAAACAATAATTGTAACTTATGAAACTTTTCTTAGTAGTTGAAGGGAATAGAAATATATATGTGTGTGTGTGTGTGTGTGTGTATGAGGGTTTATGGGCATATGAATACATATGTGAATGTGTGTATACATGTTTACAGGTATACATAGATAGAGGGCACAGGACCAATTTAACAGGAAGGGATGATACTTAAAAGGTGAATTTAAGAGGTGAGAGAGGAATATAATGAGAGGAAATGGGGAAAGACAGAATGGGGTAAACTATCTCATATAGAAGAGGCAAGGGAAAATGGTTACAATGGAGGGGAAGAATAGGAAAGCAAAAGGGAATGGGTCAACCTTATTCCCATTGAATCTGGCTTGAGGAGGGAATGAAATACACACTAAATAGGGTATCTCACCCTCCAGGAGAGGAGGGGGGAAGGGGATGAAAAGGGAGGATGATGGAAGGGAAAGCAGGCTGGGGGGGAGGGAAGTTGGAAGCACCCACCTTTGAAAATGGACAGGATCAAAGTAGAGAATAGAACAAGTGGGAGGTGGGATAGGAGGGAGGGAAATATAGTCAGTCTTTTACAATACATCTACTATGTTATTGTTTTGCATTAGCCACACATGTACAATCTATACTGAACTGCTTATGTAATGGTGGGTGACAAGGGAGGAAGGGAATGAATCTAGAATTCAAAGTTTTAAAATGAAATATTTAAATATATATATATATATACTATTATTTAAAAAAAGAAAATGACAATAAAATATGACACTGTACTAAAACCTTTGGAATATAGACACAGCAGTTTTTAGGGGAACATTTATATTTCTAAACACTTTTGCCAACAACAGAAAAGGAATGGATCAATTAATTGAGCATAATTTTTTTAAAAACCTAGAAGATTGACAAATAAAATATCACAACTAAACAAAAATAGAAATTCTTTAATCAGAGAAGATGAAAAAAACTGAAAGAAAAATGATGTTGACCACTAAAACTAGGTGCTGTTTTGGTTTTTGGGGGTTTTTTTTGAGAAGGTCAAGAGGAGAGGAACTAATAAAAACAGATGAACAAATAGCTATTAAGATTAAAAAGAAAGAAAAAACAAATTGCCTATATAAACATGAAAAGGAAAATACATAACAAATAAAGAGGAAATAAAACAATTAGGAACTCTTTTGACCAATTATATTTCAAAAATTGATGACTTAAATGAATCAACCCTAGAAAAATATAACATAAGCAATCAGAACTAAAAATAGAGAATTTAAGTAACCTACCTCAGAAATAAAAAAACTGTAACCATCATAAATGAATTCTATCTCCCCCTCCACTTTCAGGTTAAAGATCTCTCAATTGTATCCACACCACTCCAGGCCAATATTCCCTTCCTTGCCATAGTAAGGTACCAAAACATCTTGATCAGTGTCTAAAAGCCACAATTTCTTGTATTTGACATGAACTGTCATAGCCTTCATTCAAATATGAAGATACTAGAACTTTTATTTATTGTGCAGAAATATGCTAATCTTTTCTATGTCATTCTAAATTTAATAGATGTGCCACTTAAGGGAACACTGGAACCTTTATTTTTGCTACTAGTTCTATACAGTGCAAAGTAAAGTTGCAGATCAGTAGTTATACAGCAAATTCTGGTGGTTCAAACAACTGGACAATTCATGATTCTCCCCAGGTAATTCAAGAAAAATTGAAATTTACACCAGGATTATCAAGTTTATATGTATTATATAGTATTATATTCTCACAGTTTCTTACTTCACTCCGGATATGTAATTCTAACCTTGATTTAAAAAATTGTTTTCTTATGTTAAGCATCATTTCAAGTTAAATTCTCCTATATCAATGGAGGCAATATTAAAGGCCATTTTATGACAAAATTATGTTCCATTTTTCTTTCTTCCCTATTTGTTGTGTGTGTGTGTGTGTGCGTGTGAGCATGTGTGTGTGTGTGTGTGTGTCTATTCTGTAGTCTGTCCAAAGAAAGCAGCTGTTCACACTATCTTCCTTGGAATTGAGACCCACAGTTGGTGTCTGTAAATGCTGAAGAAAAACCCAAAGTGTACTTAAGTCTGCTGTCAGGGCTTTGCCACCATATGTTGTATCAAATTAATCCAACAGTAAGGAATATTGAATCTCAAATGACAGTTGAAAAAATAGGGGAAGGCTATGTATTGTCATCTTGTTTATTTAACTTCTATGCAGTGTATATCATGCAAAATGCCAGACTGGACAAATCAAAAACTAGAATTAAGGTTGCCAGGAGAAGTATCAGCAATCTCAGACATGTAGACAACACCACTCTAATGGTAAGAAGTGAAGAAGAGTTAAGGAGCATCTTGATGAGGTTGAAAGAGGAAAGTATAAAAGCTGACTTGAAGCTTAACATTACAAAAAACCCAAAGCTGTAAGATCTTGGCAACAGGGCTCATCACTTCCTGGCAAATAGAGGGAAAATAAATGGAAGCAGGGTCATATTTTATACTCTTGGGCTCCAAGATCACTGCAGATGGCAACTGCAGCCATGAAATTAAAAGACACTTGCTCCTTGGAAGGAAATCTTGGTAAATCTGGACATCATACTAAAAAGACCTTGCCAACAAAGGTCCATATAGTCAGAGCTGTGGTTTTTCCAGTAGTAATGTATGGTTGTGAGAATTGGACTGTATAAGGAAATCTAAGCACCAGAATTGACACTTTTGAACTGTAGTGCTGGAGAAGACTTTTGAAAGTCCCTTGGAAAGCAAGGAGATCAAATAAGTCAATACTTAAAGAAATTCATTGAGGCTATTCACTGGAAGGTCAAATATTAAAGCTGAAGCTTAAATACTATGGCCATATAATGAGAAGACAGGACTCACTGGAAAAGATTGAAGGCAAAAGGAAAAAGGGGACTGCAGAGGATGAGATGGATAGAGAGTGTCTTGGAAGCAATGAACATGAGCTTGGACAGACGTCAGGAGATAGTGTGGAATAGAAGGACCTGGTGTGCTCTGGTCCATGGGTCACAAAAAGTCAGATGTGACTAAACAGCAACAACAAATTCATAGAGGAAGAAAATCTTTCCATTTCACCCCTTTGACCTTATTCTCCCAATTGCCCCCTGGGAAAATAACTAAAAAATTAAATGAGCACAAACATTATTCCTCCTGAATCCACATGTTCTTTCCCAATAACAATAGCAATTATTATTAATACTATTATTTATAATATAATACAATTATATTAATCTTAATAAGCAAATAATAAATAAATTATAAACAAATTAAATTATACAAATAATACAAATAAATCTAATTACATAACATTTGTTATGATCCCAAAGCTATGCTTTAGCACAAATCTCATCTTTTATTAATACCACTAGTCTCCCAGTGAGGCTGTATAGTTGTGAATCTTGTTATTTAACACCATGATTTCTGAAAGCTCAAAAGTACAAATGCCTCAAATGTTAATAGAGAAAAACATGATGAATACAAGTAAGATGCAACCTATTTCCTACAGTGATCTGCATATGATGAATAATATAAACGATGTCCTTCAAGGGACAGCTAGGTAGTGCAGTGAATAGAGACAGGCCTGTAGTCAGGAAAATCTGAGTTCAAATTTGATCTCAGACACCTCTAGTGTGACCTTGGGAAAGTCACTTAACTGCTGTTTGCCTCAGTTACCTCATCTGTGAGAGAATAAGAAAATAAGAAAACCTACCTTGTAGGGCTGGTGTGAGGATCAAATAAGATAATAATTGTAAAGTGCTTGTCACAGTGCCTGGCACAGAAGTACCATATATATAAATTTTAAATGTTACTATCATTACTATTGAGATCATCATCACCATCATCACCATCATCATCATCATCATCATCATCATCATCATTAAATGGATATCTTGATTGGAAGTTCTTTTTGGTTATGTAGTAAGAAGTCATAATGGATGGCCCAAGGGCTAAAAACTGGTGCCCATTTTGTGGAGGGTGTATGGGAGAAGATGGATAAAACTGCCAGAAGATGAAAAGGTATTGATGGGCTCTCAATTTGTACTGCTAGAAGAAATACCCACATTGACAAGGTCACAAGTTAATTGAAGTATTTGAATTGTACTTCAGATTTCACAAAATGCTTTCTTCCCAACAACCCTATGTAGTAGGCAGCTAAGTGATACAGTGAGTATAGTATAGCACTTTGAAGCAGGGAGACCCAAGTTCTAATTCTGCCTCAGATAAGTCACTTAACCTCTGTCTTAGTTTTGTCATCTATAAAATGGAAATAATTTTATTATTATTATTATTATGCAGTAATTATGCAGTAACACCTACTGCACATGGTTATTGTGAAGATCAAATGGAATGATGTTTATAAAGTGCTTTGCAAACTTTAAAGAGCCATCTAGATGTTAACTATTATTATTTTAATTATTATATTAATTACATTTACAAATTGAAAAATCAGGATTTAAGGGACTTGCTTAAGTTGACTCAATGAATTGTACCTATCAAAGCCAGGATGATGATTTGAAAAATGGATGGTACCTTAGAAACCATCCAGTTCAACTCCACTATGTTACAGATGAGGAAACTGAGGTTCAGAAATATTAAGTGCCATGATCAAGTTCACTGAAATCTTATCCTGAGTCCAGTTTGCTTTCTATTACACTTCACTGTCTCTTCCATCACAGCGTCATGAGGCAGGACACTTCATGGACAGCACCACTGCCATGGTTGGAGAACATACACTAGAGAACTAGGTAAAGCAACAGACAGAGGTTGCACAAAGAGAGGGAATCACCAGCAGATAAGTAGAGCTGTCTCCTACTGTGTTTGTTTATATATGATAGAATGTAGGAATTGATTTTGTGTGTGAAAGAGAGGGAGAGAGAAAAGGGGGAGAGGAGGGAGCCTGCATGTTTTATAGGTAGAAAATGCATGTGGGAGGAGCCCCTGGGCAAAATTTTGTCTTTGCCATACTCCACCTCCCCTGGCTAAAATCTAGAGATGGAAAATTTGGGTGGATGAAAATGCCCAAACCCAGCAGAGATGTAGTTTTACAGAGTTTAATAACGTCAGAGTCATAACTTACACAATAGGGAGCATGAAACAATTACTACCGTCTGTTGTGTTTTTAGAGAGAATGCTAATGACCTTCCTCTGATGCCCATTTGACCAAAATACTCTGCCTATTATAGTTAAATCTGTATCATCATAACAACAAAAATCTGTTTGTAAAGGAGTAATCCAGTGGAAAGAATGAGAAGTCGAATATGCATTGGCTGATTTGTTTGGCCATGAAGATGTTTTAGACAAAATATTTACTTTGCTTTTAGTGTGTTTTCCAGAATAAATAGAGATTTTAACTCATATTTTATTTTTAGGTGAATATGTGATTTTATCAATGTAGGTATTTTCTCCAGCAATGGAAAACATTAGCATCTTGTCTTCTTACATTGTACAATTTTTCTCTGTGTCCAGCTACAAATATTCCTCAGTCAAGAAGTAAAGAAATATTTATTAAGCACTTACTATGTGCCAGGTTCTGTGCTAAACTGGAAATACAAAAAACAAGCAGAAAAAAGACAAATCTTATCCTCAAGAAGTTCATAATCTAGGGGGAAAACAAAATTTCCTCAAAAAGTTGGATAGAGGTTTCTCTTAGTTTTTAATATTTTGTAGATGCCAGTGAAGCTCTCAGTTTGTTCATGTTATTCCCTCACTCTTGATAATTAATCAGACTTGGGGCAGCTATGTGGCACAGCGAATAGAGCACCAGTCCTAGAGTCAGGAGGACTTGAGTTCAAATGTGGCCTCAGACACTTGACACACTTACTAGCCGTGTGACTTTGGGCAAGTCACTTAACCCCAACTGCCCTCCAAAAAACAAAAAAAAAAATAGATAATCAGACTACCTCTTTTTCTAGTCATATGGGTTCTTCATTCTTTTGACTTTGTTTTATTGCTTCTTGATATTTCATGGAGTCATTAGCTTCCATTTGACCAAATCTAATTTTTAAAGATTTTCTTCAGTGAGGTTTTATACCTCTCTTACTATCTGGTCAATTCTGGCTTTTGAGGAGTTGCTTTCTTTATATTTTTGTACCTCTTTTACCAAATTGTTCATTTTCTTTTCATAATTTTCCTGCATTGTTCCCATTTCTTTCTCAGTTTTTCTTCTACAACAATAAATCTTATTTGATTTTAAAATAATTGGGTTGTTTTTGGTTTTGGTTTTTCAATACTTTTTTGGCTCTTCTAGAAATTCCTGTTGGGTTTGTGTTGAATTTTCACTTTTCTTTGAAGCTATGCTTGTATCTGTTTTGATGACACTGTATTATTTTGAGTTCATGTCTTGATCTTTCCTGTCACCATGGTAGCTTTTCGTGGTCAGATTTTTGTTTTGTTGTTGTTTGCTCTTTGTCTCAGTCTATTTCTTGACTTTGGACTTGCTCTGCTTACCTTTGGGGTTGGGGTGGAGGTAAAACTTGCTGAGCTAAGCTTTAGGCTTTTTCTCCCTCCTGTTTTCGTAACTAGTTCTGGGGGCCTGTGAGGTTTCAGTGCTGCCAAGGTTGTATGATCTGGGAATAGGTGTGCTTACTGTTCTCCTGATCTGCACTCTGATCCTTACCCAGGTATGCCTTCTGCTGTCTCATTCCCACAAGGTCTCTGTTCCCTGGAACTGCAATCAATACCCAGGTATATCCTTTGTTCCCTTGTGACCACCACAAGCACTTCTCTCCACCCTAGTACCACAATCTAGAAGTGGGTAATCAACAATAGAGCCCAGTGCTAGCACAGAAGTTTCCTGGAATCTCTTTCTGACTAAGTATTCAATCCCTTTACCATTTCTGGGTTGAGAGTTCATGGTATGGCTGTGGCTATCTCTGCTACTGCTATTGCATATACTCACCTCCAACAACCACTCCTGGTGTTACTACAGTGCTTTGCTACCAGCCAGCCCCAACCCCAGTACCACAGATTACTCCTTCCATCATAAATTGTGCTGGGCTAGAAAAATGTTTCACTCCAGGGATTTTTTTTTGTTATGCTGCTTTAGGATTGAATTTGACACAGTATTTTAAAGTTGTTTAAAGGAGGATGCTAGGAAAATTTGGTCAGAATTCTCCTTTTATTCTGCCATCTTGGTTCTTCCCCCTTCCATCATATGGGTTTTTAATACATTTTCTACTTCTTGTGTATAAGTTATTATTAGTAATAAATTGTAGTCAACTCACTACTATATGACTCTTTATAGTCTCCTTTAGATCACCTTGAGTTTTGATTCATCAGAGATATGATATTCCATAATTTAAAGTCACAGAGCATCCCTGGGAGATTATTGGTGTTGAATATGTGGACCACATATATGTTGAATATAAAGAACCACCCTGGGATCAAACAATTTTCCAACTACCACCTACCCCACTGTTCCTCCTATTCAATTCAATACCCTGCCCACCTGAAATATCTTTCTGTCATACTGATGAACTAACTCAATGGTCTGCCCAGTCAACTCCATGTCAAAGCTGGACAACATACTTTCTTCATCTACTTGTTTTTTCCTGTGTAGATCAACAGATCAATCTCTTTTGAGTGGCTTTGGATCTCAGAGAAAAGCTTCTAATTTTTTTTGGCTTATATAATCAAAACAATGCTCTCAAATGAGAGTATTGGAATGGAGTTCTCAAATGAAGTATTTGGAAATTTCCCCTTACAGAAAATCCTGCTTCCACTTAAACTCAGTGCAGGATATTCTCCTTAACCCTACCAAGCACCTTTAGCAAGTATACAACTCGCCATTTTATGTCTCACTTAGCATTGATAATTAAAGGCTTGCTTAACAGTTATCTCCATAGTTAAATTTATCAGGTAGTCCTGTATGATCTTACTATATTGCATAGGGATCATATTGTTGGAGAAAAAAATCAACATTGCTTTGTCCTATAAAATTCAATTATTTTCCTCTTAATCAATAAACAACAATCACAGATGATCTTGGAATCTCTGTACTTCTCAGTTTATTGTACGACTATAAAGACATCTTTTGTGGAAAGTTGCATAGGAAATGTTTGCCTGTTTCCTTTTATTTTCATGAAAACAACATTTATATGTACTTGACCAATTCTCATAGAGATTTCATTAATATGTACTTAGTCAATTCTCATAGAGATTTCATTGAGATAAGAAATATGATTGACAGTTGCTAGTCTTTATAGTTGTAATTTTTAGCATCATGATGCCATCTGAGATCTTTCACATTCCTTAGGGATCTTTCCGTTTTTTAAAGATTTTAATGATAAAATCAGTTCCAAAATCCTGGGGCCTTCTACCTGCAGAGTATCATTCTAGGCCTAGATTTGGAGAGGAGAGGAGGTTGGAACTGGTTTATCACCACAGGCCAAGAAGAGAAGACATAGTTCTTATCTCTGGCAGGGAAGTGCACAGTTGCTAATGGGTCAGCCAAGCTGACTGGCTGGACTGAGGCCCATGCCCTCTGCCACATATTACTGTAAATCTATTGACAAGCTTCGAGTGGGAATGTAAATTAAGGTCAGCACACAAATCAAGGGTTCTGGTGTCTCCTTTGGATTCATCTAAGAGCAAATTGTTCTTTAAAGATGCGCTCCATTGATAGTATCTTAATGATGGGTAAAAAATGCAGAAGATGCTAGCTCTGATACTTCTGATGGTGGCTTTCTACACCTTCCTCCATGATTCATTTGTGATCTGGGCTTTGCTTTCAACTGAGATCAAGACATCTGATGTCTCATTCTTCTCTCCCTTCTAAGGTTGTCTTCAGGCTTTCAGAGAAAAAGAAACATCATACTATAGGGAGACCCTCTATTATTCAGGGAATGGACTCTAGAATCTAGGGTCCTAAGTGGGGAGGATGAAGAGGAGGAGATATCTCAGAAGTGGAGGACCCCCTTCCTTCCCATAATTGTATAGAGCTGGGCTAAGATCGCATTTTGGAGTAGGTCTCCCACCTTCCCTACAGAGATTCCAAGATCCCCTGTGATTATTGTTTATTGATAACAGGAAAATATGTGGGCCACAGGGGAGAGGAGTTCCTCCAACATTCCAAGCTCCGAGTTCATCCATTTTTCCTGCCCTCTTTCCATTAACCCCTCTTCCCTTAGTGTAATTCATGCTTATACATTATGGGAAAATGGGAACATTTCACAGAAACACAAAAATATTTGACTTTCAAAAGTCTCTCAGTGTTTTTAAAATCAGATCTCATCCTAGAAGTGTTTCTTCCGTGTCTATTTGGTCCAGCATAGGTGCTCTTTTGTTCTTCATTGACTTAAATGGCATTTCGCCCTCTTCATACAGCAGATCAGATATGGTGTCAGAATTCAAAAGTGGAAAACCTTCATCATTCATGAGAATAGGTTGACATAGAGACATAAATAAATCTCCCCTATCATGGCTACTTGTTGTCCTTTCCTTTTTAGCTATAAATTCTCTTCAGATTATCTAATTTAATTAGTTCATAGACTGGTGTTTGTTTTATTCTGTTTCCCTTTGGTGTTATATTGTTTATACTTTTTCATTTTCCTTCAAGATGTTTTATAAATGAATTTGTACATTAGAATGGATCTACCCTGGGCTACCATATTTCTGTGGCTGACAAGGAGATTAAATAAGCAAAATGTTTTCTGGGTTCTGTTGGTTCCTCATTTTAGTGACTTTTAAATAGATTAAATTTTTTTAATAAGTGATGATAATCTAGAGCAATGTCTAAATTTCCAAATTTTTCTGGTTAACAGTTTATTTCAATAGTTCATGCTAGAGCTACTGTAATTACCCACAGGATCTTCTCATTGTTATTCTTTCTTCCAGTTTAGTAGCAACTTTGAACTTTTCTATAAGTCAATAATCTGACTGCCTATAATACAACCTACTTTGCAATATCTGTGTAATATATGTTCATCCATTTTTTGTTTCTTATATGGATGATTATGTAATTGAGCCTGACTTAGGCTAGTCCCCTGGTAGTTTTGGTATTATATTGGAATTAAGGGGGTCATTCAACAAACTCTCCATAGCATAAAAAAGATATTCATTAAGGATATGACTTAACTCAATTTAAAATAGCCCCTCTTACTACCATATGGAAACAAGTATGGTTAGCAAGGCTGGATGGGATGACTCATAGAGGCCTTGGGACATCCACCAAGTCTGAAGGGCCCCAATTCCATGTGGGTATATGTTTTCATGCCCCTAGATAAAGAAGAAGATGCATTAACATTACTTCAGGTTATGAGAAAGCTATATCAACAATAAGGGAGAAAATGAACCTGAGACTACTAGGTCAGTCAAGTCCTGGAAATAGATGAACTAACCTAACCTATATGGTACTGTTTAGTAGGAACCCTGGTGAATATGAATCCCATCACAGATGGTTAGACCAATTTTTTTATATATTTCAATGGATTTCCCTGCAGAAGCTTGGTACTTTCCTGGGACTAAGTGCAATGATGTCTTCTTCATATATGAATATTTGGAGAAATTTTTCATCAATAGGAAATTTCTTTTGTTTGGACTCTGTATAGGAAGATGCTTTATATTTCTTTCTTATTTTTTATCAAATTACAGTTTTCAGTGAATTTTAAAAAAATTTTTGGCCATAGCAACTTCTATCTAGGTCAGATCATATTATAATAAGCCCACATGGATGAACTCTTAAATCATCACAATAATGGAACTACTGATGTTTCATGTGTTCATTCATTTATTAATTTCTCCTTTACTGATGATGCCTTGAATTTTATCATTCAGCTCACAGATTCCAAATCTCAGTTTCAGGTATGGATGTAGCTAAAGGGCCCACAATGACTAGGGTACTATCTAGTACTTCTAATTTATTACTTCCTCAGTCACCTAGAAAACATTTATAAGAGCTGAAAATTGGTGCACAGGGTGAGGGAGGAAGGTGCTTTTCCTGTAATTATAGTTCATGTTTTAACAATTATGTTGTACTTGGCTTTAGAATTTATTAGCTCTATTCTACCTTGGAGCTCAGCTTCTTCTGAATGCCTACAGCAAGTCATTTTATGTCAGGGCAAGCTATAGGCAAAACTAGCTTATATAACTTTAACTCACAGTAGACCAACTTTCAGACCAGAAAACCAATTTATTCACAATAAGAAATATAACTTTTAAGTATAGCCTAACCCCTGTCCATTTTCCCAATAAGTAAATGTTTTATAAATACAAGGAAGTATCAACAATTTTAATTGGTGAATATGAAATTAGAGCAGGGAAGTTGTGAGGGAAAAGGAAGCAACAAATGTGAAGAATTTTATAAATCTTAAGGCAGTATATAAATGCCAGGTGGTGGTGATGGTGGTGGTGGTGGTAGTAGTAGTAGTAGTAACAGTAGTAATTCCCTGAGTCTTCTACTACACTCTTGCTGAACTCAGACAATAATACAGAGTAATGTAAAGTGTGAAGGTAAATGTTAAACAACTGTCCCAGGGGAAAAAAATGTATTGCACATGTATTTGTAAGCGTAATCTCAGTTATTAACACTTTTAAAAGTCTAGATATAATCAACATAAGAATAAATCAAACCCTATTTTTAGTGCTGATTTCTGACGTGAAAATGCTGACACTGAAAATTTAACTCTCTCTCCAAACTGGTTAGAGCTATTTCTAGCACACATCTAAGCTAGAATCTTAGTCATTGAATGGGTGTTGCCTCAGACAAACTGAGACCTGGGAAAGACCTTAATTTGGAAAATCCAAGGTCACCTGCATCCTGGGCTATCATCAGTCCTTTTGACTTTTGTCTTGCTACTGGACTTCAATGACTCTTAAGGAGAAACTGAGACTGATGATTTTGCACAGCTCTGCCTCACTTAAATCCAATTCACACACAAGTCAAGACATCCTCCCAGTATCATTGATCCTCTTCCAAAAAGGATGAACAACAAAACAAGTTAAAGTAAGGTGTTCTGGATTTTCTTGAGAACACCTTTATCAAGCTCTGGAGAACTAGAATCATCCATCTACAGCTTAAGAATATAAGAACTTAATAAACTGAATATATATATATATATATATATTTTGTGTGTGTGTGTGTGTATTCATGAGTGGGTAGGTGACAGCTCATCTGTTCCTTTAGATAGTTCTAGGGTGTTAGAAACTTACCAGCACTGCTTGTTAGAGTCTATGACCTCTGGTGCAGGTTACAGCAGAAAGGAATTACTTAGAAGTCATTAAGAATGCAGCTCTTGCTGACCTTGTGATGCAGAGTGATTACAGTTTAGTCCTAAGGACTAAGGACTCTGACAGCTTATAACACAGCCCAGTGCAGAGTGCTTTTTCCTGTCTGTGTGTGTGTGTATGTGTGTGCACGCACACACATACACACACACTAATAGAATCAAAGACATACAGGGGAAAACCATTCAGGTCTCTAGACTTCTCTGAACCACACTGGCATTTGCTAGCTATCTTGTTCTCAGTCTAACAGTTCTTGGTTCTACAACAACAACACAAGGGTTAGTTTAGGAAACATTAGTCCAGAACTAGGTTGTTCCATTCTTAAGATAAGCCACTTACATAGGAGGAAAGAAAGGTTGATGTCCTTGTAAGGCTATTGATTGCAGCTTCTCTCACAGTCCAACAGTCCCGCTCACGGATTGTCATAATATTTTGACACACTGAATATATTTATGTTTGTTGTTTTTAATATTACATGTTAACAATTCCTATCCTCAGCTCACAACACCTGTTCTTAAGTGTGCTTTTAGTTTTACAATAACAAAGGGATATCCCTCATTGTCTCATTTGAAGGCTTCTAGAGGAATACTCACCTCTCTTTAATGTGCCATGAGTGTCTGCTTTCCCCAAGTTAGTGGCCATGAATTTCTTCACCTTTTTCTTTTTCTTCTCTGAAAATTCACTTTCCATATCATGAAGCAGCAGCCCATGCAAAAGGAGGACCCAGAGAAAAAGAGAAAACCAACCATATTAATCAGACCTAGATAAGTTTCCATCTCCCCTTTGCTTGTTCTACTTACTAGCACCCCAAAACCCATTGGCACATGATGCTGCCTATATCTCCTTGTAGTTTCTGCCAGTCTTTACCTTGTCAGGTTTGGAGGAAAGCCATTTTATTCTTAGGTCATCCAGAGACAGAAGCTGGATTTTTTCAGAAGGATTTCACTATGATTCAATATTACAAAAGATTTTTAAAAAGCAAACTTACAGAATAGAAATTTCCAGTTACAGAGTCTAGGAGTCTTATCCTAGGATACTCCAAGCCTGCATAACCTTGCTGGGCTAAGTGGGTCACTTCTGTTTACCAAGCTTTGGGGTCTAGCCCAACAAGTGGCCAGTCACCATTTGCACTGGGAGTATACCAACTCATTACAGCTACTTTCTTGAGGCTTTGAGGTTTTCCACGGAAGAATCAAAGTTTTCCATGATGTCAAAAGTAGCAGAGCACATTTTAACTAATACAAAAGAAGTGTTTTAATCTGAGATACCCATGAGAAGGGGAACAAGGATACAGGGATACCTCCAGATTACAGTCACAAGAAAGACAAAAAAAGGAACTGTAACTCCAGAGAGGTGGTGTGCTCACACAGCAGCCAGTGCAGAAAAGAGAGAGGAGATGGGGAAAGAACTGCGTCTGGGAGAGATGAACTCCAGATCCTAGTCCCAGGAGGAATGGGATCAATGGCATAAGAAGAAAATGACTCGTTTGGCCTAGAATTCAGCTTATGTCAGACTCTTGCCATCATCCTTACACTGGTATCAACAGATCTGGGTCTCATCCCACAAAACAGTGAGACTCGATCTTGCTGAAGAGGGCCAGGTTTTGTTTTGTTCTGTTTTACAGGGAAGAGTATTGTTTCATTTAAGCATGTCAGATTGGTTTCTCACATCTGATTTCATAGGAAGGTGCCAAATAACTAAGAGATTTGGAGTTTACAGGAAGGAAATTTTCAGAAATTGGGGAAGGGTTTCCCTAATAGGAGTAAGAAAGAAGTACCAGGCAGTAGCGGAGGTTATGTTTAAAGCAGACAGTAGGGGAGGTTATGTTTAAAGCAGAGATATACCCTGAAAAGGATGGCTAAGGCCACTTGAATTTCATGCAATTATTGCAGATTTTAAGAAAACCTTTCTACATTTCAAATCAACTTTGAAATTCTTCTTCCTCTTTAATATTGGTGCCCTTCTGGTTACAACTAACAACTTCCTGGCTCAATGCTTCTGGCTGTACTCCACATTTGCAAGATCTCCTTACATTGATGTATCATGGCTCACATTTCCCTTCTCAGGAAGCTGTTTATCTTTTTAAAAGTTTGTTGTGATGCCCAAAGGGCTATAAATAAGTACATACCCTTTGACCCAGCAATACCATTTCTAGGGTTGTATCCCAAAGAGATCATAGAAGTGGGAGGAAGACCCATATGTACAAAAATATTTATAGCAGCTCTTTTTGTGGTAGCAAAGAATTGGAAATTAAAGAGATGCCCATCAATTGGGGAATGGCTGAACAAGTTGTGGTATATGAATGTAATGGAATACCATTGTGCTATAAGAAATGAGGAGCAAACAGACTTCATATTTACCTGGAGAGGCTTATAAAAACTGATGCTGAGTAAGAACAGAACCAGGAGAAATTTGCACACAATTATAGACACAACATATATGTGATGACCAATTTTGATAGACTGGAATCTTCTCAGCAATCCAGGATTATAAGATAACTCCAAAAGACTCATGATGGAGAGAGATGTCTACATTCAGAGAAAGAACTAGAATGAACAGTTTGAATGCAAATTGAAGCAAACTACCTGTTCTCTTTCTTTTTCTTGTTTGATTTTGTTTCCTCTTTCCCATTGTTCATTCCATCCATTACAATCCTTCTTTATAATCTGACTAATGTCTAATGTGAAAGTATTTGTAGATCCTACACCGGATTGCATGCTGCCATGGGGATGGATGGAGGAGAATGAGGGGGAGAAAATTTGAAACTCAAGGGATTGTGGAACTGAATATTGTAAACTAAAAGTAAACAAACAAATTAATAAAGACAAAAAAAAGTTTGTGATGCCAGAGACATCATCACATCCACATATATTCCCACCTGCAGCTATAGGAGAGTCACATTGCTCTCTCCAAAGTACTTTTCTAAAGATGGATGGAACATTGTTTTAAGTTCAGCACCCTCAGAGAAGTCCGAGAGTGGATCAGATGGAATTTGGAATTGCTTTTCTCTTCTGGGCTTCAGAATGTCTTCAAGTGAAGGAAGAGCAATAACTTCTTGGGGAATATTATTGGAGTTTTGTTCAGGTACAAGGTGGACTGGATGGTGTCTGAGGTCCTTTCATTATGATTCTACAAGCAGCAGAATGATAAGCATCATACCTCTGAGGTTGCTAGACATTTGTTGGGTTTTGTTAATGATGTGTGGTGTTTACTTTTGTCTGGATCATTAAATTTCCAATGAAAGTTTACCTTTTACTCAACTTTATATAAAATCCCACAAACCCTTTAGGATTTGTTCAAAAGGAATATTTTAAGGTAAACAATTCACATATGAACTTGAAGGCATCAGTCTCTGGTTTGTTTTCAGAAAACGTATAGATACAAAATCCCCAAAGTTCTAAAAAAAATCCAACCTAGAAGATTTTCTGGATGAAGAATTTGTTTCACATGGTGTCAACATGTTGTTTATTCTGTCTTGATTTCAAAGCAAATTGTCAAAAATTAAACCAAACTTTAAAAATGGTTTTTTGAGGAAGTTTCATAAATACCATACTAAGAGCATAAACAAGAAGCATTTTTGTTGTATGGGACCAGTTTGTAGGTTTCTATGAAAAAGGAATGAGCAAGGTCATACAGGAGTCTCCCTCTTCTATTTGCTTTCCTCTCTAGGGTAGAAAACTAGGACCCATTCTTTTTTTTTTAAGCAATTGGGGTTAAGTAACTTGCTCAAGGTTACACAGCCAGTTATTTCTGGGTGTGGTGCTTAGTGTCTGAACCTGGTATTCGCTCTCTAGGTCATCCCAACACTGGAGCCAGTGCTCTTACTCGCTGAGCCACCTGGCCACCCCTTGGACCCATTCTTAATAGCAATTAAATGTCTCAAACACACACACACATATTCCCAGGATCATCCACTGGTTATGGGTCAATTCACTTGAAATGTGATATAAAAAAATCTTTATTAATGATCTTGCCTGGATTTCTGCCTTGAATCAAATGTTCTTTGTGAGGAACCTTTCAAGAGCAAGCCAATAGATACAGAAGTGAAAATTAGGGCAATATGAGGGCAATGAGAAAATTAATCCTTTAGCATCTGCAAATGATTGTGAAGCTTTGTGTGGCTTCCTGATGAACTCATGCTGAGTGTCTTCACTGAAAAGATGGCAGACGTGAGTGGAAAAAGTAGGTTTTAGTGGGAAAGTTTAGAAATAAATTCATGTGTGACATAAATCCATCAGCCTGTGACTGAATAAATGCCTACTCAAGAGTAGGGGCAAATACATAGTTTGCAATATTTTCTATATACAATTATTTAATGAATCATTTACAGGTTAGCTCTGTGTTTCTTGCCATCTTAAATGACAGTTCAGTGTACAAATGATTAGGTGGTCTTCACACACTGGATACCATTTAAAAACACTAGATGGTAGTTGTAGCAGTAGCAGCAGAATGATAGCAGCAGCAGTTGTATCATGCCTTAATATGAACTTGGTGGGACAAAAGATCACTCCTTGCTCCTGAAGGCATTGATGTTCAACTGGAGGCAATACCAAACATGGATCCTGGCTCCTGGATTCCTGTGACTCACTCCCCTGACCAAGTGGAAGACTACTTCTGGCACCTCAAACAGAAAAAAAAACAAAGAAAGGGCCAAAGACTGAAAAATGCTTCTTGGAGGTCAAGTCTGTGAAATGTGGATTCAGTCAAAGGACTGTACTTGAGGACCTAGAGGGCCACATGTGGCCCTAAGGCTACAGATTCCCCACCCTGGGGTTCAGCACACTTATAGGCCCACCAACAATAAATCAATATGCCTCTTTTCCCATAGTCACCAGTGGAAGGACTAGAAACAGGCTTGATGTGGAAAATGGTACCTAAGTTACATAGATCTTAGAGGAAGGGAGAAGTGTCAGCTCTGTGATACAGAGGTAAGGAGGGAGTGAATTCTAGGCATGTGGGATAGCCAGTGAAGGGTAGAGGAATAAGAGATGTACCTTTGTGTGCTAGAAGTAGAGACAAGAACAGTTTGACTTGCCTGCAGAGTACAGATGGGGGAGTAATGCACAGTGAGGTTGAGGTAAGAGCCAAGTTGCATAAGGCCTCAAAAGCTAAACAGAGGAATATATATTTTATCCTAGAAGCTATAGGAAGCCAGTTGAGTGGAGAATCACATGGCAAACTTCTATTTAAGGCAAATTACTTTAGCAACAGTGTATAGGGTAGACTGAAGTGGTGAGAAATTTGAAGCAGGAAGAAGTTAGAAGCTTGTTATAATAATCTAGTTGAGAGATAATCAGTGTCTGATCTAGGAATTAGCACTATGTGAGTCTAGAGAAAAGGGGTCAGATTGGGAGAGATGCTGAGAAGGTAAAAACAGCAAGATTTGGGTATGCAGGGTGGACAAGAATGAGGAGTCAATAATGATGCCATGAGTGTGCACTCAGCTGCTCAATACAGAATTCACGGATTTAATGCGTGAAATTGCTATTGTACCATGTGGTACTTATGCATAAACAGGAAGGGTACCAGCAAATGACAATTATTAGTATTACTTTAATATGTCTAAATTCTTGCTGTTCTACCAAGGTTTGATTTTGTCTGGGACACTACTCAGAAACTGCTCACAAAATTCCAAAACCTAAGGACCTTTTTGACCTACTTCAAGGTAATCCTTAATCAATTTAGCTATTTTCTCCTTAGGGAGACCAGCCATGTAACAATTTACATTTCTATAGCACTTTAGTGTTTAAAAAGCTCTTTCCTCATGTTGAGGGAAGAAAATCTTGTGTATTATAATTTAGAACTTAATCTTCTTACCAAAAAGAGGTGCACTAAAAGTATACCTTGTTACACACTAATGCAAGGACATTGTGGGACAGCAAAGGAAGAACCACTATGGGACAAGAAAAGGGTGTCTTTATGGGGTGAATGGGCTTCTGGATATGAATCATCTTCCACAGATGCATAGAAAATACTCACAATTCTGAATTCACAGTCACTGACCATAGAGGAAAAAAAGACAGATTTCTAAACCTGCTCTCCCTGAGAGGCTAAGGCAGGGAGAGTTCTGTTTGTCTTTTGGTTGGTCTCATACAAGAACTGGGTTAAAAGAAAGCACAGCATAGAGGGGTAGATGTGACTGCACTTTTATACTGAAATAGAAACATTTTAAAATGAAGTTATTCATGTCAGGAAAAGGAAAATCTAGTGCTCTCTCTACCTCTATGAGCACACGCATAAGACCCCTGTGAAGAAAGGAGGAAAAGGAATTATCTCTTTTTTATAGTTGAGAAAATGTAGACTCAATGCAAATCTTATGAACAAAGTTGCCTCTAAGTTGAATCAGACAAATAAACATCTAATAATCACAGTTTTTGCTTCTTACCTCCCAAAATTAACTCTATTAAAAAAACCATAAACATTCTAGTATTTATAGTCATATTCCTGTTTGACTGAATCTAATAAAAATAATTATAGTAAGAATAAATGTAAAATCTTACATTTCAAAATACTGCTGTGTAAATATAGGATAGAGAAGGGATGGCAGTTAAGATGATAAAAGTCCTGGGTTTTGTTGAACTACAATGTCAATATAAAGGAATAGTATAACATGAAAAAATGCCATTTTATGCTGAATTAGTTGAAATGGAGTCTGGCTCTCCTTTAGTACAGCCCCCTAAAAGCTATACCCTCATTCAAGGTACTCTTTGGGCTAATATGTATTCAAAATCTCACATTTGATTTCATAACCAGTGTACTCTTTTGCAAACGAGTCAGGTGTGATATATAATATCATCAATAAAATGCATTATTAAAACAGAATAGAAAGGTAAATAACAAGTAAATTCTACCATCCCTTATAAATACCCCATAAATACATGGGTGTACTTTCCCACAGATCCCCACACCACTAGTGAAAAGAGAGTTCCTATAACCCAACAATTTATACTCATATTGCTTACTGTTTCTCTGTAGATCTGTTCATGTCATCTGTTGGGCTGCTACTACTATTTGCTGCTTCTCTGTTGAATTGGTGTAGGCTGCTCCTCCAAAGAGCTGGTACTGCCATCTGCTATTTCCCCACTGAATTATACCTACTTAGCAGATTTTTCTCTATAGGAAGGATTCATAGCCCATTTGTGAACCAGCCCATAGCCTCAGGATTTATTTTAGATGGTGTGGTATTTTGAGTCAGACCCACAACCACACCCACTCAGCATAGCAAAAGTCTCTTGGTCAAATCTATTTTGAGTACTCTGCTTGCTTCCTCTTCAGTGAGAACTATCTCATGCACATTTGATACTTAGGTTAGAATGAGTAAATTTATATCAACACCCACCATGTTCCTAGAAGCTTTTTCCAGGGCCAAAATGATTACTCTGGAACTTTATTTAATACCAGAGGGGGTAAAAGTGGAGCTAGTGACTAATTCTGCATTCTTGAAGTTACATATAAACTATTCAGTTCTCCTAAATAAAAACATTATAGTCCATGTAAATCATACCTGATATATAAGTAATTTATCAGTGTATACCACAAGCATTCATTGACATATAGCATAATTATAGATAATTAGACTAAATACACAATACATTTGTGGTGATCAGGAGGACAAGATGAAAGCTGACCAAATGTCCAAGAAGGTACATAATATCTTCTTGGACATTTGGTCAGAAGGTACATAATATCTTCTTGGACATTTGGTCAGCTTTCATCTTGTCCTCCTGGTCACCACAAATTCAATGAATGTCCCTGTAGGTAGTAGGTAGCTGTAATGGATTGCCTTTGTAAGACCTCAATCATTATCTGGAGCTATTTTATAAAATGACAATGTCTACTTCTACCAGCCACTTGAATCTTCACTTTCCCCTTGTTTCTTAATTCAAGGTTTATTCTAGTGGCAAAACTAAATTTCCAGAAAATCATGCTAAGACTTACCCCAAATTTTCACAGATCCACACCACAATACAGTCACAAACAACTTCAACAAAAAGCTTCCTTACTGTCACAGAGTCCTCTAATCAAAATATCTCATCATAGAAAGACACTGTCATCATTTACAACCATATCAGTTCATAAGCACAAACCCAATGTATCTCAATACATATTATTATAAACAACTGTATCTCTTAGCCATGCCCATTCCACTGATTATAAATTTCAGGAAAACATCCTAATTAATCTTTCCTAGCCTGAAGGTAATTAACAGAATAACTGGTAGCCCTCTCAATATGCTACCCTTTTTTCTCTCCTCCCAGTACTCTCCAGGGCTTGTGGGAAGAAATGAACTATAGAAGTACATAGAGAAAACTCAGTTTTGATGTTCCAAGTAATAATGTTGTGAACCTGAAATTATAAATGTCAGTTATTTTGCCTTGATAGGTGCTTTTAAAGAAGTGGGAGATTATGTGATTGGTCTGGTCCAGAACTCATGGAGCTTAAGGTCATCTGACAAGGCAGGCATTTGATCATTAAAAGTATAGCACATTTAATAACTGGTTATTACTGGTGTGGAGCCATGGGCCATTTGTTATGCCAAGTTCCTGGGGGATGACTTCTGGATAGGGAATGAGAATAGTGAATATGACCAAAAGAAGCTAGACCAAGGTGTCAGGTTGCAAGGATGCATTTGTTTTGGACTGACCCAGGCCCTTGTTGTTATTGTTTTTAATTTAGAGGCACAAAACCCTTAACTCATTGGTTAGTTGATAATTAGCTCATTCCTTTAATCAAATATCTGGGAAATTCTTTCCCTGCATAGGGCTCACAAAGGGTAAGACTAAGATGGCCCCTCTGGGGCGGCCAGGTGGCTCAGCGAGTAAGAGCACTGACTCCAGTGTCGGGATGACCTGGGGATCAAATCTGGGCTCAGATACTCAGCACCACACCCAGAAATAACTGGCCGTGTAACCTTGAGCAAGTTACTTAACCCCGATTGCTTTAAAAAAAAAAAAAAGATGGCCCCTCTGATTTCTTTAACACAGGTATCCACAAACTTGTTTTTAAAAAAAAATATTTTGATAACTGTATTTTAATATCATTCATTTCTTTTGTAATCCTATGTGGTTTATATTCTGCATTTAAAAAATTTATTCTGAGAAGGAATCCATAGCCTTTACCAGATTGCCAAAGGGGACTCTATCATGAAACAAAAAAGATGAAGAAGCCATGATCAATAAGAACAAGAATTTAAATCCACAGTCATCACAGGAAAGAGACTGTCAGTGCCAGGGATGAGTTGTAGGGGTAGGAAAGAGTGATTCAGATGCCCAATAGCTAAATAGGCTGGAGGGAGAATCATGGAACTTGTACCTCTGTGTAAAGAAGGGCTCCTGTCAAAATCCAGTATTACAAAGAGTTACTGGAAAAGGGAAAACACCCCAATTTTCACAAGATTTCATCAGTTTTAACCCAAAATCTATTGAAATCTTAAACTCTGGGGAATTTTTGGTATTGGTCTTCCAACTCCAACAAAATTGAACTTCACTAAATTACTATGCAGTTTTGCTATAGAGAGATGTGTTTAACAGAGAACATTAGAATACATACTCTAGAGAAGTTCTTAGTTCAATATTGAACATGCCAAACTAGTGAACCAAACACTTGGACCGTCAAAGGAATCATTAGCTCAACAACACAGAAATCTGTAAGTAATGATTTGCACATGGAAAGGAGCTGATCAAAGGATTAGCCTTGATTACTTGACCTTGGTAAGCTTACAGGGTGGTGAGCCTTTGTTTGAGACCTTGATTCTATCTTACTATAAAAGGCATAGAAATGACTCTGTGAAAAACTTCTCAGGAAAAAGACAGAGAAGAAGAAAACATAAAACTAGGTCTCTGCTACTCTCTTATAGTTTTCTGGAAAGAAAAAGGCCCTAAACAGTTCCAGTTTCATCCACACCCAGAAGAAAAGAAAGAAAAACTCTTACTGCCTCTGGAGCAGCCAGATAAGAAAGAGACAAAGGCTAGGTCAAGAACAAAACCCCATAAGCCCTAGCTAATACTTCTTGTCAAACTAGGCCACAAGCTTTGTCATATGTCCTCTTGGTTCTGCCTCTTAGAATGAGGCAATGCTTATATACATTAAAAACTTTGTCTGCATGTCATATGAGGTTTTTAGGAGGGGAGTCTAACTCTAAGTGTCCATAAAGCCACTTCCTCTGTCTAGTCTCCATGATTCTTTTGGGACCTCCATCACCATTCAGATTACTAAAGGGGTCACCTCTTAACTCTGACAACACCAAAGAAAGTATGGACACCCTGAGAGAAGGTCCTAGGGTAAAACATGATGGTTTTTAGAAGCTCATAAGAGTGATTTTTTTAAAAGTCAGAGAAGCAATCTTCAGTGAGACAGACTCCAGTGGAGAGGGATCAATTGCACAAAGAATTGGAGCAGGTGGCATGAGGTACTGGCACTGGAGAAGACCGGAGTGGGGGGGTGTGAGGGGGAAGGCTTCTGCCAAGGAAATGGAGAAATATTGAGCTGAACTAATTGCTTGAGAAATGAGAAGAAAGTGCAAAAGAGCATTAAAATAAAGGAAGTGATGACTGTGTGCTTATGATGCTATGGGGGGAGAATTCTATGAGTATATTAAATGCAGGCTAGCTTTTAGTCAAGGTGACTAGATACAAAATAATTCTTGTACATTATCGTATTTGATTCTCATATCAATGCCATGTGCAAAGAGCTCAGATATTATTGTCCCCATCTCATAGATGAGGAAACTGAGACTTGAAAAAGTTAAGTGATGGACTCAGTGATTTGACTAGTAAATGTCAGAGGCAGAATTAAAACTCAGCCCTCTCCTGACTACAAGTCCATCACACTATCATGTCTCTCATGTCCATATACTTTGCCCTTGGCAAGTACATTATACTGCCCCACAGCCTTCTATATGAGCAACTGAAGCCCTGTGTAGCCATTTCCTTGAGAAATAGTTTTCCTTGACCTACAAAATTATTGGAAGGATAATATAAGATAATGCATATGTGTGTGTAACATGTATACAAGTATTTTGTAAACTTTAAATTATTGTTATCATTATTGTCAACATTGTGATTGTCACAACTCTCACCTGTGGCTCCAAGAAGCCATAGCACAGGCAGCAGCCATAACCTGGTAAAACTGTCTCAGCAGATGGGCTCAACCAAGTTGAAGGTTACTAAGAGGCCTCAAAGCCTTTGGTGAGTGAGAGGGATGCCTACCCCAAACACGTGAAGTCTTTCCCCAGCAGAATGGGTAGATGAGAACAATGTATTACAATGGCCACAAAAGTGGCTAAAGCAGGCACTGTGGAGTGCTTAGAACTTGGTCATACATCAGATGCCAAGGTCATCCACTGCATCCCAGAGGCCATCCACCAATCATTTTGATTTTTGACTTGCCAGATGACTCTGGAAGAGAGTGAGGCTAACAAACTTATGCAACTCTGCCTCACTTAAATCCAAATCACACACAAGTCAAGACATCACTCTCATGCTGTCATTGGTCCTCTTTGAAAATGAAGGATGAGGGCGGCTAGGTGGCTCAGTGAATAGAACACCAGCTCTGGAGTCAGGAGGACCTGAGTTCAAATTTGACCTCAGACACTTGACACACTAGCTGTGTGACCTTGGGCAAGTCACTTGACCCCAATTGCCCTCCAAAAAGCAAAATAAAATTTTAAAAGAAAATGAAGGGTGAACAGCAACAACAACATACTTAACCACCAGGAATGATTTCTCAATAAGAGCAAGGTATGGTATTACAGTGTCTTGGGTATTTGCCTATCACATGTCCAAACTGTCGTTTTTTGTTTGCTTTGTTTTGTTTTGTTTTTTACAACAAGACACAACTAGCACAGATGTCCAGCTACATTTGGTTAAATTAGCTATGCCACCTAAGCAAGCTATGGTAAAGACTCTAGCCTACTTCCTAACACATTGCAAATTGGAAAGAAGTAAGTGAATTCCTCAGTTTTTAGACTGAAGAAGTAAAATATTACACTCAAACACTCTATCAGATGTTCTGAAAGATGTCTTTGGATTCCTCACTGAAAATCATTTGCCAAGAAACACACACACACACACACACACACACACACACACACACATACACACATACAAACATACACCCTTTACATAAATCAATAGTTGAGATTATTTAGACAGTTTTAACCCAATTTCCCAATACACAAGTTCTGGGCATACGACAAGCATCAGATTTAGTGATAGGATTTGATTTTCTGTATTCAGCACAGAATCTAATTATTCCATCCAGTTTGGGACCTAAGACTAGAGAATTTTAAAGTCTCAACAAAGATTTAGTAGCCTATACTTTTAAGATATCTCATGGTTTCTTTCTTATTTAACTAAACACCATTCTTTTATTGTTTAAATTAATAATTCAACTGGATTATTATTTCCTTTACCTTTGCTGGGAAAAAGAAAAACAAGACTTTGCACTGAACACTTCTTTTTCTCTGTTCTTCTCTATGTGACAACACCTTCTTGCTATCATAGAACCCTTTGACATCATCTGCTGCCATTTCCTCTTCAGTCCAGTCTCTGGTGGAGAGGTGGACCTTCTCAACAATGCTACACTTTTTGCATGCAACCCAAACTCCATCCCCTCCCACCTTCTCTAACAATAATCCCCTCTTATCCTCTATAATCCTCCCTTCAATTTCTCACTATCTATTCCTTTCTTGTTGCTTACAAATACATACAAGTGACCCCAATCGTGAAAAAAATCTCACAAAATATCAACCTATTTTTCTCTCCTTCCCTTCTCAGATAAATTCCTTGAAAAAACCACCTATACCCAATGACTCCACCTTCTAGCATTTCTATCTCTTAATCCCCTAAAATCTGATTTCTAAATTAATAATTTATCTGAAATTGTTCTCTTCAAAGTTACAAACTCCTAATTGTGAAATGTAATTACCTCTTCTCAATCCTCATTCTCTTTGACTTCTCTACAATATTTGACCCTGTTGTTCACCTTCTCATGGATATTCTCTCCTCCATGACTTTTCATGACATTGTTCTCTCCTTGTTCTCCTTCTGCCTATGTGACCATTCATTTTCAGCATCTTTTTCATCTTGCATGGCATACACACACTGCAAGTATCCCCTGAGTCTCTGTCTTGCACCCTTTTCTCTTCTCTCTCCTTCATTACCTCATCAGCTCCCATGGCTTCAATTCCCTTCTCTATGAAAATGACTTGTGTGCCTCCTGATCCCAGTCTCCATTGGGCACTTCAAACCAGATGTTCTAGAGTAACCTCAAACTCAATATGTCTAAAAACAACTCATTTCCCCCCTCAAACCTAACCCCTCTTATAACTGCTGAAGGCACTACTGTCCTTTCAGTCGGCCAGTCTATTTTATCTTTGACTCTTCGTTCTTATTCACCATATATATCCTATCTGTGTCCAAATCTTACTGTTTTGAGCTCTACAACATATTTCACACAATTCTCCCCTTCTTCCCTCAGACAACCACCACCCTATTTCAGAACCTCATAGCCTCTCTCCTACATCATTAAAATAGCCTCCTAATTCGTCTCTCTGACTCTAACCCCTTCCCACTCAAATTCCAACTTTCGCACAGCTACAAAAATTATATTCTTAAAACACAAGTCTATTTGTGATCCATCTGCTCAACAAACTCCAGGGGTTCACTATTGCCTCAAAGATCAAATATAAATAAATGACTCTGCCATTTAAATCTCTTTCAACTTTTCCTCTTTCCATTCTTCTTATGGTTTACTCCCTTCCTTTTGCTCTGATATCTGATATCCAGCCATTCTGGCTTAATTAGCATCTCACCCATTCAACACTCCATCCCCTTGCCTCTTCCCTGGTTGTCCCTCAGGCCTGTATTCCCAGTCATCTTCCACCTTGAATCCAAACTCACCATAAAAACATTGTTGAGTACTACAGCTGCTCATATCTCCTCCCAAGAATACCTTGCATTCATTTTGTATCTGTTCTCTATATGGTTATATGCATACATATTATCTCTCACATTAGGATGTAACTCCTTGAGGGCAGGGACAGGTCTTTTTTTTTTTCATTTTCTTTGTATTCTCAGTGCTTGGCACATTAAGTGCCCCACAGAAAACAAATAAAAAATGCTTGTTGATTGATTGATGAGGACCTGCACAGATAAATAAGTTTTACTTAGTACACTCTGAGCTCAGAAATGAACTGAGCTGTGAATTTGCTTAACAGTTAATATAGTTCTTGGAGCACATCACCTGTTTCAAGTTGCATATTAAGCAATGAGCAAGTATGTCAATGACTTCTAATCTGATTTCAGTTTTTGCTCAAAAGACAGATTCTATAACAAGTATCTCTCTGTAACTATAGTGTTTTATTTAGCATGCTTACAGAGCCACTTAAAATGTTATTAGAAGCTTTATTTTGGTCTGAAAAAGGAAACCAAGGAAAGGAGTTGTGAGGATGGCAGCCGAACCTTCTTTCCAATCGAAGAGAACAAGGTAGAAAGGAAAGGAGGGGGGGCTTTGAGAGAAGAAATAAGAGGGGGAAGAAAAGGGGGCCTTGTGGGTGAATCTGTAATGGCTTCCCAGAACCCAGAGATTCTTTTTAAAATTATTTTTATTTATTTCATTAAATATTTCTTAATTACATGTAAGAAAATTTGCAATTTAAAAATTTTGAATTCCAAATTCTCTCCCCACCTCCTTTGCCTCACCCCTCCTTGAGACATCAAACAATTCAATTTGGATTATACATGTACAGTTATGCAAAACATATTTCCATATTAGCCATGTTGAAAAACAAAACAATACAACAAAAATAAAAAGTTTTTTTAAAGTATGTTTCAATTTGCAGTCAGATTTTATTGATTCTCTCTCTGAAAGTAGATTAAAGTTTTATCATGAGTCCTTCAGAATTGACTTGGATCATTGTCTTGTAGCTAAGTCTTTCACAGTTGATCATCCTTATAATAATGTGTACCATATTCTCCTGGTTCTTCTTACTTCACTCAGCATCAGTTCATGCAAGTCTTTCCAGGTTTTTCTGAGACCATTCTGCTAGTCATTTCTTATAGCATAATCGTATTCCATGCCAATCATATACCATAACTTGCTCAGCCATTCTCCAATTGATGAGCATCCCCTTGATTTCTTTTACCATCACAACAAAAGCTGCTATAAATATTTTTGTACAAATAGGTCCTTTTCCCTTCTCTTTAATATCTTTGGCCTCATCTTTGGGACTATTTCACAATTTCGACAGTGTATTAATGTCCAAATTTTTCCACATCTCCACCAGCATTTGTCATTTTCCTTTTCTGTCATGTTAGCCAATCTCATCATTGTGATGTAGTATCTCAGAGTTGTTTTAATTTGCATTTCTCTTATCAGTAGTGATTTAGAGCATTCTTTCATGTGACTATTAATAGCTTTGATTTCTTCTTCTGAAAATTGCCAGTTCATATTCTCTTACCATTTATCAATTGGGTAATGGCTCTTAATTTTTTATAATGTTAGCTCAGTTGCTTAAGTGTTTGAGAAATGAGACCTTTATAAGAGAGACTTGCTGTAAAAAAATCATAGTTTTCTTTTTTCTTTCTAATTTTGGTTGTATTAGTTTTGTTTGTGCAAAAGCTTTTTAATTTCATGTAGTCAAAATTATTCATTTTACATGCTGTGGTCCTCTTCATCTCTTGTTTGGTCATAAACTCTTATCCATCTATCTGACAGGTATATTTTCCCATGTTTTTTCCTAACTTACTTATGATATCACCCTTTATGTTGAAATCATGTTTCCATTTTGACCTTATCTTGGTATACAGTGTGAGATGCTGGTCTATGCCTAATTTCTGCCAAACTATTTTCCAGTTTTCCCAACAAATTTTGTCAGATACTGAGATCTTACCCCCAAAGACTGGATCTTTTGGTTTATCAAAGACTAGATTACCGTGGTCATTTACTATGTGTATTGTATACCAAATCTATTCCATTGATCAACCACTCTGTTTTTTAGCCCATATCAGACTGTTTTGATGATTACCATTTTATAACATAGTTTGAAACCTGGAACTACTAGGCCATGTTGGTTCACATTTTTTTTTATTGATTCCTTTGATGTTCTTGACCTTTTGTTCTTACCGATGAATTTTGTTACTGTTTTTTCTAGCTCTATAAAATAGTTCCTTGGCAATTTTATTGGTATGGCACTGAATAAGTAAACTAACTTAGGTAGAATTGTCATTTTTATTATATTGGTTTGGTATGCTCATGGTCAGTTAATATTTCTCCAATTGTTTAGATGTCTGTATTTCTGTAAAAATGTGTTTTGTAATTGTGTTCATATAATCCCTAGGTTTGTCTTGGCAGGTAGACTCCTAAGTATTTTATTTGTTTGTCATTATTTTATTTTTATTTATTTATTTTTTTCCTTTTGGAGGGCAATTGGGGTTAAGTAACTTTCCCAGGCTTACACTGCTAGTTTTTTTTTTTTGTGTGTGTGTGTGTGTGTGTGTGTGTGTGTGTGTGGGTGTGGGTGTGTGTGGGTGTGGGTGTTAAGTGTCTCAGGCCGGGAACTGAACTTGGGTCCTCCCGACTCCAGGGCCGGCGCTTTACGCACTGCGCCACCTAGCTGCCCCATTTGTCATTATTTTAAATGAAATTTCTCTTTCTATCTCTTGCTGTTGAGTTTTGTTGGTAGCATATAGAAATGCTAATGATTTATGTGCTTTTATTTCATATCCTGCAACTTTGCCGAAGTTGGCAATTATTTCAACTAGTTTTTTTAAGTTGATTCTCTAAGTATGCCATCATATCATTTACAAAGAGTGATAATTTTGTTTCTTCATTGCCTGTGTTTATTCTTTCAGTTTCTTTTTCTTGTCTTATTGCTAAGCTAGCATTTCAAGTATATTATTGAATAATAGTGGTAATAACTGATTTCTTTGTGTCACTCCTGATCTTATTGGGTAGTTTGTACCATTGCAGATAGTGCTTGCTTTTAGTTTTAAATAGGTACTACTCATCATTTTAAGAAAGACTCCACTGATTCTTGTGCTTTCTAGTGTTTTTTAATAGGAATGGGTACTATATTTTGTTAAAGGGTTTTTCTGCATCAATTGAGATAGTCACATGATATCTGTTAGTTTTGTTATTGATGGGATCAATTATGCTGATAGATTTCCTAATGTTGAACCAGTCCTGCATTTCTGATATAAATCCCGCTTGATAATCATGTATAATCTTTGTGATACATTACTATAATGCCACTGCTAGTATTTTATTTAAAATTTTTGTGTCAATACTAATTAGAGAAATTGTTCTATAGTTTTCTTTCTCTGTTTTTGCTCTTTCAAGCTTAGGTATCAAAACCATATTTGCGTCATAAATGGAGGTTTAAAGGAGTCCTTCTTTATTTATTGTTTTTAATCATTTATATTGCCTTGGAATTAGTTATTCCTTAAATGTTTGGTAGAATTCACTTGTAAATCCCTCTGGTCCCAGAAAATTTTTCTTAGGCACTCATTGATAGCTTGTTCAATTTATTTTTCTAAGATAGGGTTATTTTAAGTATTTATTTCCTCTTCTATTAACCTGGGCAGTTTATATTTGTCAATAATCTTCCATTTCACTGTTTTACTGGCATATAATTGGGCAAAATAACTCCTAATAATTGCTTTAATTTTGTCTTCCTTGGTAGTGTATTCAGTCTTTTCATTTTTGATATTGGTAATTTGGTTTTCTTCTTTCTTTTTTAAAATCAAGTTAGCCAATGGTTTATCTATTTTATTGGGGCTTTCCTCATGAAACCAGCTCCCAGTTTTATTTATTAAATCAATTTTTTTTACTTTCAATTTTATTCATCTCTCCTTTGATTTTCAGGATTTCCGTTTTGGTGTTTAATTCAGAGTTTTTAATTTTTTTTAATAGCATGCCCAATTCATTGATTTGCTCTCTCTTTTATGGATGTACATATTTAGAGATACAAAATTTCCCCTAAGTACTGCTTTGACTGCATCCCACAATTCTGGAATGTCTCCTCAATGTTATAATTCTCTTTAATGAAATTATTGATTGTTTTTATGATTTAATTTAATTCTTTAATGTATTCATTCTTTAGGATTAGATTGTTTAGTGTCCAATTAACTTTTAATCTGTGCTTACATGGCCCTTTATTAAATGTAATTTTTATTGTATTGTGGTCTGAAAAGCAACATAAAAATCTTGTAAAATCCTGATGAACCTACAGTCAATATGGCAAATGAATGAACTTGAAAGGTATCTCCAAGTCTCCCTATTGACTACACTGGAACACTGCTATCAATCTGTTACCCTTTGTTTTTGCTACATATCTCTTTTTTTCTGATCTATAGTTCCTCAATAGAAAGGCAGAATGGCATAGTGGATAGAAAGCTGGTCTTGAAACTGGAAAGGCAGGTAGTGGTTGTGTGATCCTGGGTAAGTTACTTTACCTCTCAATCGCTCTAGGCAACTACTTTGTTATAGAAAAGTTTTAAACCAAGATGGAGGAAGTTTCCTCATTGGGAATTCTTCATTCTAATAAAATCACAAATCCATTCCCATTTCTATTTATTTAATTATATCCTTTATATAACTTTTTACACAGAGGTCATCACAAAATATATGCTAAAGCCTACATAGGAGCCCACCACTTGATTCTCAGCAGATACCCTACAACTGTAATTCTTCAGAGATTCCAGTTTTGCAAGATTCACAACCCCAAACCCTATTGCTAAAAGAATATTGGTCTTAGATCCAAGGCAATTCCCAAAAACTCATGATGGAAAATGCTGTCCACATCCAGATAAAGAATTTTCTCTTTTTTATTTTTTTCTTTCTCATGGTTTTTCCCTTTCATTCTGATTATTCTTTCACACATGACTAATGTGGAAATATGTTTAATATGATTATACATGTATAGCCTATATCAGATTGCATGCTGTCTTGGTAAGGAGGAGGGAAAGAAAGGAGAAAAACTTGAAATCAAAATCTTATAAAAATGAATGTTGAAAACTAAAAAAAGGAATATTGGTCTTAAAAGATAATTTCTTTTTATGTTGGGGAATATTATGGAATAATAAGTCCTGGTCAGTTTCCCAAATGCAATTCAACCTATTCTCTTCCTACTAATTACCCCTGAGTACAACTCAGGACATCTGCAATAGCAATACTAAATACACACACACACACACACACACACACACGTGTGTTTATGTATTATATATTTCAAATGCAGCATAAGTTTTATTTACATAGCAAAGAACACAGAAAATACATATAATGGAATGGACAAAGAAGCCAAAGAGCCCCTTTGAAGGAGAGTAATGAAGATGGGAAACCTTTGAAGTACAGACTTATACCAGCCTTGTGCCTCAAAATACTCCTCTCAAACAAAGCCTTAGTAAGGGACAAGATCAGAGGTTCACTATTAATGATACATCTTCTATTGTTCCTTGCTGTATATCTGCCTTCTGGTCATTCACTCCTGCTTAGATATACCTTTACAGATGCAATTACAACATCTGCCCAGGAAATGGTACCAGTTCTCCAAATGCTAAACCAGGGAGGAGCAGATAGTATCATAACCCTTATAGCCAACTCTTTTATTTCTGACCAGCTTTACCGCTTGATTTTTACTCCATCACCATCATACCCATCCTCTTACCTCTTCCCTGCTTCCTCTAGGATAGTTCATTACCTAGGGTAAGTTCATTACCAAGAAACTCATAATCAAGAGATCACTTTTGAGTTTTTACTCACACCTTATCAGTACTTTTGGTTGCCTATTTCTCAGATTGGAATCCTGGAGGGTAGGGTATAAAACTCCTTCCAAAGGCTCCCTTAAGGAGGACTTAAAAGCTCAGCCAACTCAACATTTCCTACCAGTAATTCTGGTTGGTTTTAACTCCATCATCATCATATCCCTCTGCCAGGTCTTCTTCCCTTACTCCCTCTGCTTTTCAGCTTCCATTTTGAGTTTTCTTCCTCCATTTGATTATAAATTCTTTGTTCTTTTACTTATTTGTATCCCCAGCACTTAGTGAAGTGCTTGCCACATAAGTGCTTACTGTATGGTATTGGATTATACACAGGCTCAGAATGACTTCATTTTGCTCCTTTTTGTACATCAACATCAAGTTCAAAGGCCTCTTTGGATGGTCTGGAACTTTTACTATTAGCTATTCCAAATAAAATTTCCCATTTCCCACCCTAGCTGACATAGTATAAATTAATTCTTTTCATTTCATACCTTTTATAACCAGCAAAGTATATTTTGTGCCGACTTAATACCTCTCTGTCTTTTGGAAATTGAGAAAAATATTTATTCCTTTTCCATTAATTCTTCCATTACCATATTCCTGTGCAACAGCTAGGCTAGGACATGCAAATTACATGAAGGCTTCTTTGAGCTTTGTAAAGGTCCTGGCCAAAAACAAAATAAGGGAAGAAAGGGTAAAGTACACACACACACACACACACACACACACACACACACACACACACACAAACGAACTACATGTCATTGTCTGAATGTTAGGTTTTTTTTAAACATTTAGTATTTCCTGTACAGATTATTAGATGATGTCTTTCAAATAATTTTGGATCACATTGAAAAGGCCCTGTCACATTCTGATGTTTAACATAATCTATATAATATCCTCCATAGACAGAAAATTCTATTTTAATTATTACTTTTTGTGAAAGGATATATTTAATGCCAGACAATTCTATTCTCTGTGGCACATAGGTATTTCTTTTATAATAAGTCAAGTTGCATATGTTACAGTGGAGTCTCAAATTGTAGATTTTTTCCTGGTCCTACCCTGTGGCAGCCTCTGCTCTGGACTGGGACTGGGTGTCTTAATTGACATAGGTTCAAGTTTCAGAAGGGATATTGGAAAAGGAGAAGCTATATTTCTCCTCTGTCCTGCCTGGAGGATTGTGGGAGTCAAAGAGAAGAGGCTTCTGCTAATTCTTAGCTAAAATGAACACTGTAAAATTCTAACTGAAGAGTATTGAAACACTGTAGCTGAAAAGATCATTGTAACACTGAACATGAGTCAGAGGTTAAATGTGCTGATGACTGCAGCTGACCGTGAAAAAGTGAGGCTTGGGAAAGAGAGAGGAGAAGAAGGAGGAAGGGAGGGAAAGAGGGAGAGAAGGGAAGAAGGAAGGGAGGGAGGAAAGAAGGAGAGAGAAAGGGGAAGAGAGAGAGAGAGAGAGAGGGAGGGAGAGAGGGAGAGAGAGAAAGGAAGGAAGGAAGGAGGGAGGGAGGGAGGGAGAAAGAAAGAAAGGAGAGAGGGAGAAAGTGAGGGAGATTGGTCAAAATGGAGCTTGAGGAGTTAACAAAGATGGTCTAGGAGTCAGAGTGAAGTATTCAGTACAAGAATAAAAGACACTAAGTTCCATTAAAAAAAAAAAACACCCAGTTTGCCACATTCGTTCTAATGTGTTTTTATGATCAGCTTGCTTCTCAAGGTAGGCCCTGTTTTTTCTCTCACACTGGTTGCAGCTTGCTGGACAGCTCCCGCCTCCACTGCAGTTAAGTAAGAAAACAGCCATCTCTAAGCAGCAAGATTGCAGCCTCTGGTGGGTAGTAATACAAAGGCATTCGATTTTTAAACCTTGCCTAGGGTGCACAAATGCCTTAGCTTGGCTCTCACCCAGTGCAAATTAATACATTGGCAGTCTAATTTATAATTCAGTCTCTTGTATGTTTGGTTAACATAAATCAATTCCCCCGAGTTCAATCCCCTCTGGGTGGACTGATAACATTTTTTAATCTGTAGAGCTAAAGACAAAACCAGAGAGACACTTTTACCACCAGTTGACAGAACCTTACCTTATATGTCCTGTAACAATCTTCCTGCCTTCATTATTTTATCATAAATGCCACCTCAAAATGGCAATGATTAGGGCAAGGGAGGTAGAAAGGGGGTATTTGAGAAAAAGAAAGGAAACAAGCCTGTGTGTGTGTGTGTGTGTGTGTGTGTGTGCACACTCGCCTATGTGTGTGTGTGTGCGTGTTTTATATATAACACTTATTGTGTGCCGGACATTGTTCTTAGTATTTATTTTCCACAAACATCTAATTTAATCCTGACAAAAAACTGGCAAGATAGGAGTTATTATCCCCATTTTGCAGTGGGGGGAACTGAGGCAAACAGAGGTTGAGTGTCTTGCCCAAGATCACACAGCTTATAAGTGTCCAAGCCAAATTTGAATACATCCTTTTGATTCCAGGCATAGCACTCTAATGACCATGCACTGAGACATCTCTGATTCTTTTGAGGAGGAACAAAGAGAAAATATACATTAAGACACAAAACATTTTCACATATAAGATCTAATATGATTCTCCTCATACTCCCATTAGGTGGGCAGAGCAAGAATCATTATTCTTATTTTAAAGAAAAATTGAGGTTCTGAGAAGTAGCTTGTCCAGTGTTACACAACTAAGTTAAGTGGTAGAATCATGACTCAAACCCGAGTCTTTTTACTTTTAAGCTTAATGTTCTTCCCACTATATCACATTGACATTTATGAGATTATCAGTTGGGGGAGAGAAAGAGGATTACTAGAGAAAGAGATGGAGAAAGGAAGAGGTAAGGGTAGTAAAATAGAAAATTAATTTTAAAAAGAAGAAAGGTCAATAAGTTTATTCTGTTGTTTCAACTTAGAGACAATTATCAAAAAAAGAAGACTCCAAACAACATCTCACTTATTTAGCAATGCCTTCACTACCAAAAGAATACAATTTGAAGTACCAGATGAACCTCAAAAAATAATGATTTTCATAAATTTGGGGTGCTTAAGTACATAAAACAGTCCTCTGTAGTAGAGAGCAGGCAAATAAAGCTATGTGTCAGCAACACTAGGAGTCATTGGATATAGAAATTGTCAAAGACATGAATATAGTCCCCATAAATAAGGATTTTAGGCAGAGAGAACATTTTTGTTTGTTCAGATGTTTTTTATTTCCCTCAATTGAGTAACAGATGTCATAATGTAAAAGCCACTAATTGAATGAACTATGGTTTTCCCTTAACTATTTATCATGTCACTTTAAGTCACAAAGAACAAGAGTTCCAGAAAAAAAAGTATGTTTTTACTGGTGTACATGATGAGCAATATTGATTTAGTATCAGGCACAAAATTGCTTCTTTCCAGAGCAAGAGAGGATAGACTTTTAATCAAGAAGCCCTTTGTTGTGATCCAGTGAATATTTTCAAATGATAAACTTTAAACTTGATCTTGTGTTGTGCTTCTACCTATAGCATGGGGGATCTAGAGTCTCCACAACATTATAAGTGATGAGTAGATCTTCCCAAGTTTAGCATCAATATCTTCAGGTCTATAGCATAAATAAAAATCTGCAAGCTTCTGAACATAGAAAATTCCCCAATCCATTCTTGGGATAGGTTGGAGAAGCTATACAAGATGGAAAGAAACATTCAAATGGATACAAATGTTCCTCGCAGCAGTGGGCAACTAAAACCATCAGTTGAAAGTAAAAGCCATTTCTCTGCTAATGTTGAGAACCAATCCTACTTCCTTCCCAAGAGAATCAACCTTAGCTCCTCCTCATTCAGTCAGGCCAGAAGAGACTGCCCTCTTCTGCTTATGAAATATTAGGCATTCCTATACTCCCCAGATCAAGGACCCTTTTACCGCTCTCCAAGCCTACTCTGACCACTATTTTGAAAGAATGGGATTTCTCTTTGTAGAAGGAATTTTATCAACTACTCATTCTATTTCTTCTTTGATCCTTGGTCCTGCATTCAGACCTTGCCTTGCCCTATGACCCTAAGCCTGGCTTTTCCTGATTCTGACTTTAACACTCTTAGAAATGTATTGATTCCTGGGCTTGATCTTGAATGTTAGATTCAGTTAGATGCTATGAATTTGAATCCTGCCTCTGCTACTTAACATATCAATAATAACAAGTGTATAGAGAACTTTAAGGCTTGCAAAGCATTTGCATATATTATTTGATCCTTGAAACAGCCCTGAAAGGTAAGGCTTTTATAAAATGAAAGGGTTAGACTAGATGGCTTATAAAGTCTGTTCCAGCCCTAAGTAAGTCTATGACATTATATCTTATTTAATTTTTTGTGTATTTAATTTTTAATTTATGGAATAAAATAAGCATTTCTATAACATAGTATAATAAAAAAAGATGATTGCACATGAAGCTGCAAATCTATTATGGTATAACTTGCTATTCCTTTTGACATTCTCACTATTTTCTTGCTACCTGCCAGATTCCTTTCCAGTACCATCTTCCCCAAACAGTTGACTATAGGTATCACTTCCTCTTTCTTGTTGTACTAACCTTTGGCTTAGGATTAACTCCACCATAGATGAATCCTTTTCTATTCTTGATAACCTTTACTCTAACAGGTGGTTTATTGGGGCCATATTAGGCCCTAAGTAGATCCTCAGTTGTGAACTAGTAACTGCTTCTGATTTTCCCCTAATCTATTTCACAGGTTGACTCTCACTGTTAAGAATTATAGCTCACCTTTATAGAATACTGTAAGGAAAGTCTGAATGACTGATTGCTTCTTGAAAATATGATTGGGAAGATTCTTTTCTCAAGGTTAGACTAGAGGGTTTCTGTAGTCCCTTCTAGTTCTAAAATACTGTGATTTTGTATGATTAGGTTTACAAAGTGCTTTGCCATTGTATTAGCAAGCACCCTACCACACCCAGGATGGACTGCTAGCACAGATTCTTTGATCTGCTTTTAAAGGAAAGACTGTTCAAAAAGGGGTTAACATTCCTACTTTTAATTACAGCCAGTAGTTCAAGGGAAAGGTCAGTACCCTGAACTGGAGAAAATACAAACAGAGAAATTACCACAAAGACCAATAAATAGGGTTCCAACTGAGTAAAGCAATATTGCTAAACACTCATATATCACTGGATCAAGGGAGCACAGACATCTAAGCAGTCAGGAGATTCTGAACATACTGCCATTCAGTCTCAACCAGGAAATCAAAAGATCCATCTCATGAGCGAACTCCCAAAGCAAAATGCCAACCTCCTGAATATATAACAAAGACTCAGCCCCTGATTGGCTCAGAGCTAGTAGGCATGAAACCTAGGTGACTCAGCACAGCTGTTAATTATCAGGGTTCAAAGGAAATAAATCCTTCAGATGTTCACAATTTAACCTGAGCCTGGGAAACAACTCCAAAAAGAAAAAAAACAAAAATCCTACCTTGCTTGTTCTTACAGACATATATTATCTCATTTTTCCAGCTCAAAAACCCTATGAGGTACGTGCTATTCATATCCCCCTTTTACAGATTAGGAAATTGAAGTACTGAAAACCTAAATGACTTAGCCATGATTTTTAAATGCTGTTTGTTAGGCAGGATTTGAATGCAAGTCTCCTGATTCCAATTCCAGTATTCTGCCCGTTATGTCAACTACTTCTAATCATTGATGTCTTAAAAGCTCTTGCTCAGAACCAAAATGGGGAAGAGATTGGGCATCATCCCTGGAAGTGTCTTGGAGTAGTCTTTCCTTAGATTTCCTCTCTTGTCACTTCTCCAGGCATGAAAATTCATTTTATCTCCCAATGGATCCTAATGTCTTTCCTTGGATGGATGAAGTGAGAAAGATTTTAAAGCTAATGTGGTAAGAACCTATCACCTAACATGGTGTAATGGATATAGCACCTACCTTGGAATCTGAAAACCTGATCCAATGTACTGCTTTTATGGAGCTAATTATCTTGGAAGGAGGGAGAACTAGGCAAAGGAGAGTTATTCCTTCTAGGGCAGTGTGACTATGGGGGAAGGTTGGAACATGATGCTTCTGGGTGACTTTTTCCTGGGTGTCTTTGTTTCTATCATCATATGTTGCCTATGTCCTGAGTAAACCATGCTACTAAGAAGCCCAAAATCTTCATCACAAGGACTGCTGTGTAGGATCTAGTGATGATAACTGTGTCATGAGGTCAATGACAATTGTTCTTTGAAGAACACAACCAAATTTCTGAAATATCCCTTCCTCTCAGGTGTGCTTGTGCTGATCTTTAGACTATCTACTTTATTAAGCAACAGGTGTGGGGGGGGGGGGTAAGAGAAGGAATCAGGGGACCATGACAACAAAATAAGGTGGATGGTTGTATCTTCACTACATTTATATCTCCTGCATAGTGCATTGTACACTATTTTTTGTTTGATCTTTATGTCCCTAGAGCCTAACATAGTGCCTTGAGCATACTGGTATTTAACAAATGATTGTTGAGTAAATGTGTACAAGAAAGAATAAATATCAGCCTTGTTTTCTATTAGACAAGTCCAGAGCTAAGGTTTAAGCTACAGCAAGTTCAGCTGCAAAACTATTTCAGACAGGCAGTGAATCTTAGAGTCTGATAATGTTTGAGGGAACAAAAATTCCAATTTAAGGTCTGGCCTTGCTAGCCAGAGACCTGTCAAGATGGGCACCATTGATTGATGACTGAGGCTCAGCATGTCCAATGGGACCAAGTGATGTGGTCAGATGCATCTGAGTTGTTATGTCAGAATCTAGATGAGGTTTTTTCCTTCATGATATCACTGTTCCATGATGGGAACAGTTTCACCTCTCACTAAATTTAGAATAATCTTGTTTTAATTAAGAATCCACTTGGATGATTGTCCCTAAGCTTTTGTGTGCCTCTGGCTCTGCTCTTACCTGTTGTTGTTCGTCCTTCATTCTCAAAGAGGACCACGACATCAGGAAGGTGATGCCATGACTTGCAAATGAATTGGATTTAAGTGAGGGAGGGCTGTGCAAAGTCAGAAGCCTCATTTTCTCCTCTGGAGCCATCTGAGTACAGTAGCAAAATCTAGTTCAGGATAACTGAAGATGACCCAGATGCAGTGGGAGACCTTGACCTTTTTAAGTTAAGGTCTTTCCCAGGTCAGACAAAGAATAAATCCTGAATAGAACTTTTAGGAATAGGGCTTCACTCAAGCAGTGAACAAAGGACAATAGGGATTCTGCTGCTGCTGAAAATAACTCATGTTTATTTGTGAACAAATTTGGGACTACATTGTTCTCCAGTAAATGTCATTTCACAATATTATCACTGATTAAGTCAGAGTGGCCCAGAGATGAAGAAACTAAGAAATCCTAGGGAGAAAAATGAGTTGTTCAATGTCTCCCAGGGGTTAGAAGGAAAAGAAAGACTAAAACCTTTTGTCCCAATCATTTCCTAACCTACTGTTACTACTGCTGTGCCCTCCCACTGGACCTCCAAAGACCATACCCTGTAGGAACTTTGAATCTTCCCCTTTTTCATCTCTGGCTCTGGGAACTGGAATGAAACCAATAATATTATTGCTTCTAGAAAGGAAGTGTCAACTGGCTACTCTTAACACTCCCCTAGCCATCCCTTTGATATCTCAGACCAAAACATCCTACTCTGGACTTCTCTTCTTCACCCTCAATAGAATGTTAAATTCCTTGAAGTTAAGGATTGTCTAGCTTTTATATTTGTATCCCTTACTCTTAACCCAGAACCTGGCACATAGCACTTAGTGAATACTTTTTAATTTATTTATTCATTTTAACTAAATTACTTAGTAATGCCATAAATGGACACTGTAACATCTTCTAAGCAATCACCTAAGACACAGATCATATGGTTGATAATGACCTGAGTTAGCCCTTGAATTGTATCAGCATTCATTCCCCTATGGGTTGTGCTCAGTTAGAAAGACTAGAATCTTGGTGGAAAATTGTGACCTACAAGAGAGGGAGGAATTATTTTTTGTTGTGTTTAGACTGTTGTGAAATTCCTTATCTGTTTTCTGCATTTCCTAGTATTATAGTTTTAGAATTGGAGGGACTTCTGAAGCCATCTATTCCAACTCTTCCATCTTACTGGTAAGGAAAGTAATTTAGAGAGTTCAAATGCCTTGTCCAAAATCACACATCCAGTAAGCACTGGAGTCAGTATTGGAACCCAGGTCTTATGACACCAGGGCCAGTGTTCTTTCTATGCTGCCTCTCATTTGCTTATGGGTTCCTTTGAGTCTTCTGCATTTTCTGTAGAGTAAATTAAAGGTTGTCCTCTACCTGTCAGTCAGTCAATATGCATTTATGAAGTACCCACTATGTGCCAGGTCCAAGGCTAAATACTGGGTATATAGAGAAAGGCAAAAATATAGTCCTTGCCTTCAAGGAACTCATGATATAATGAGGGAGACAATATACAAATGTACAAACAAGTTATATACCAAATAGACAGGAATAACCAACAGAGGAAAGATACTCAAATTGAGAGATTGGGAAAGACTTCATGTAGAAGATGAGTTTTTATTTCTTTTAACTAGTATTTGAAGGAAACTAGGAGAGAGAGAGAGAGAGACAGAGAGAGAGAGAGAGAGAGAGAGAGAGAGAGAGAGAGAGAGAGAGAGAGAGAGAGAGAGAGA
>NW_027186296.1:104951186-104986021 GCF_028583685.1 Petaurus breviceps papuanus
AGAGAGAGAGAGAGAGAGAGAGAGAGAGAGAGAGAGAGAGAGAGAGAATGAGAGAGAGAGAGAGAGAATGAGAGAGAATGAGAGAGAATGAGAGAGAATGAGAATGAATTCCAAGCATGGGGAACAATCAGTAGTAAGATAAGGTGGGATTTGTTGAAAGGAATAGCAAGGAGGCCAGCATAATTGGGTTGAAGAGTTCACTAGGGGAGGGGGTTATAGTGGGAGGGAAGTGTAAGGTATAAGAAGGCTGGAAAGGTAGGAGGGGGCTAGGTTATGAAGGCAGGAATTTATATTTGATCCTGGAACTGGTAGGGAGCCACTAGAGTTTATTGAGGAGGTGATGACTGGTTCAGAACTTTGCTTTAGGAAAATTATTTTGGTGTCTGAATGGAGGGTAGACTGGAGTGGACAGAGACTTGAGGAAGACCAACCAGCAGGCTATTGCAGTTGTCTTTACCAGGGTCTTGGAAGTATCAGAGGGAAAAGAGGGGCATGTTGAAGTGCTATAAAAATGAAATCAACAGGTATTGGTTGCTTAGCTATGAGGGGGCTGGAGGAGTAGGAGAGAGTACAAAGTCAAAGATAACTCCTAGGTTGTGAGTTTGGGGTACTGGGAGGATGATGGTGCCCTCAACAGAAAAAGAAGATTGGGGGAAAGGCTAATACTCAAAACTACATGTGGGAGCCATGTAAGCCATGAAGCTTATGTGGGAGTTGGGGACCCTATTATTATTTCTTTGACACCTAGAATGAGATATACATAAACTACAGTCAGAGATTTTGCCAGAGTAAACTCTGCATGGGAAGAGCAAATGAAAGACAAATGGTCATTTGGCTCTCCCTCAAGAGAGAAGTTGGTTTCTGTGAGCCTAAGGCTTGAAGGGTTGGAGAATAGCACTTGGTAACAAAAGGGAAAATAATTCCAGGAAATTAAGCTGTTGTAGTTACATTGCTTTCCTGCTAATGAATGTCTCTCTGGGCTTCTTATTCTTCTCCCAGTCACAATATTATAAAGGAACTGATTTAAAGATAAACATCAATAATGGATACATTTCCTGCTCTGATAAAATATACTGACTGCGTGGGCAAAAACGTCAAGGCACTTTGTTACTATAAACAACCCCCATTGTTCCCTTTATCTATCTATGGTTCTGCTGTGTTGCCTTTCCTGTTGCACTAGTACTCATGGAAGCGCATAGTTCTTTTCATTTAATTTTCCATTGATCATCCAATCCTAGGAACTTTGAATGCCTATAGGGTTGGCTCAGACATCTCTAATAACAAACATCTTGCCCCATTCCTCTCACATAGTGTGCTATCTTTCTTCTATTTTTCAGTCATTAATTTTTAATAACCAATAATTTAAGAGTAAACCAAGCCCCTGCATATCATTAGTCTAAAATATGATGATCTTTTTGTACGTGCTAATTAAATTCAGCCGTAGAAGACTAATACCATCTGAGATAATCTATGTTAGGATGTTACCTTTTGGATATTTTGATCTTTTCCAATTTGACCATGGTCACAGAAACAGCTGCATCATATATTTGTATAAACTCAAAAAAAATTCATCTGGATTCAGATGACAAAGCACAATTCTTGATTAATACTTTTTTCACAAAGCACTTGATAAACTATCACCACATCTGTACAAATACCCAAGAGTATCTATTTCAATAATCTTGCTCTTTCAATGGCTGCCAACTCCATCTAGCATGAATGAAAAATAGCTGAGTTCACTTCCACCATGAGGAATGTATTTCATAACCACAGAATCCTAGAATATCAAGGTAAAAGTTTCTTTCCAGATCATCTACTCTAATTCCCCCATCATGCAGAGCAGGAAGAAACATAGAGGGGTTAAAGGCATGACATCATACAATTTGTTAGCAACCAAACTGGAGTTCAAATTATCCATCTTTTCCTGCCAGCCTAAGTTGCTTCTTTGTCCTTTTGTCTACAGTGACCCCATGTCCAATAAAAGGGAGAAAAGGTGCCAATAAGAATTAATCTCACTAGAGATGCTGAATATTAGAATTGAGATGAATTGTACAAGTAAAATACTTTATTATTAGAATGGAAAAGCCTGAGTAATATAGATCTCTATTGTTCTGTGCTTGATTATAAGTCAATAATACTTTACCTTTTATGCTATTCTAATAGTAAAACATAACTGGGGCTGCTAGGTGATGCAGTGAGTAAAGCACTGGCCCGGGAGTCATGAGGACCTGAGTTCGGTTCTGGCCTCAGACACTTAACACAAAAAACCTAGCCATGTAACCTTGGGCAAGTTACTTAACCCCAATTGCCCTCCAAAAGGCAAAAAAATAATAATAATAACTAATAATAGTTAGCACTTATATTGCAATTTAAGGTTTGCAAAGTACTTTACAAATATTGTCTTATCCTCACAATAACTCTGAGAGGTAAATGCTATTATTATACCCATTTTACAGATCAGAAAACTGAGACAGGCAGAGGTTAAGCGGCTTGCCCAGAGGCACCTAGTTGATACATGTTTGAAGCTGAGTTTGAACTCAAATCTTCCTGATCCCAGGTCCAACACTTTATCCCAAAAGAAAGCATAGCTTTGTGTCTTGTGCCAAATTAATATGCTTATAGTTTGTTTTATTTTATGTTTTGTTTTTTAGACATACAGCTTTAGTTATGTTTTTTAGACATACAGCTTCTATTTTTGCTGAAATTCCTGGAAAATACTGTAAGTACAGAACCATAGAGTACATATTATTTTCCCACAGGAAAGGAAAAAAAAGTTATATCTAAGGGGTTACACACCCTGACCAAGGGCATTTAAAAAATTTGCATAGATGTGGCTCTATGTGTTGATAGTGATATTACAAAAGAGGGAAAAGCAATAATAACTCTTTTTATAGTACCATGAAGTTTACAAAGCCCTTCATGGTAACCCTTTGAGATGGTACAAATATTACCCCCATTTGAAAGAGTAGTGAAAGCAAAAATACAATTATACACCCTTACATTAATTTAAAATAGTGAAATTATTTTCCAAACCTTCTTTTAAGATGAATATACACATAGAGTCTTAGAATCTTGGAGAGAAACTTAGAGTAGAATGCCACATATTTTAGAAATATAGCTTCCATTTTTTGGTCAAAATTACTGGAAAATATTATAAAGCTGAGAATTCTAGAGTGCATCTAATTTTCACATAGGAAAAAAACTGCATCTAATATAACTTACTAATGATGCAAGAGATGTAACATGACCGTATAACCTAAACAGCAATCAATGCATAACCCAGTGATTGTTGGAGATTGTGTGTTTTTATTATTTCTGTTCCAGGGTTCTCACATAGAACCCCCTTTTATGTTCATTGTGTCATTAGTTACACTTAATAGGCTTGTAAATACAGTTCCCACCTTCAAAAGAGTATTTCCTTCTGGAAAATATGCTTGAAAACCTAGGCAAATGCTTCTCCCCTTGCAGGAAATCAAATCACTTATTGATTTCATGTGAGTCTGTCTATTATTCTGATCTATGATACAAGGAGAGTTGAAATACCTCAGATTTGTTTGGATTGGCCCAATGTTTTTTCCACACACAGGAATTACTGGGACACTTGATGTAAAACTTATGAGTCAGACTTTTCTGCTTTTTCAATAAAAATAAAATTACATTAAAATTGTAATATTATTCATTAACAGTCTTTATTAATTAGACATGAATTCAATGTAGAAAAAGTATCTTCACGGAGGTTGGTGCCTTTATCCACCCAAATAGAGGTTACAGCTGTGACCAGAACATAGGGAGTGTGGTCTGATTGATTATAAAATTTATCCCGTCCAAGAATCTAGGCAATTAATTCATCTACTTTCTTCCTTCTTCCCTTCTTTTCTTTCTGTGAGAACAGGTGTGTCATGTAGATTTTTCTGTACCTTAAAAGTTGTTTATGTATTATTTTAAGTGATGTTTTTAAAAGTCAACCAACTACAGACAAAATTTGACCCATTTTAACTACTTTTGATTCATGCACATTCTTAATTATAAGCAGGTGTTGAAGGAGGAAGGAACAGTGTTTGGTTATTATAATTAGAAAGTTAGAAAAGATGAAGGTTTAAGCTCTACTCCTAAAGTGCCAGGTTTTCTCCTAGAAAGATTGAGCCAAATTAAGAGGGAATGTGATGATTTTGATGTATTTATTTTGATTAAACCACCCAAACCCCAAGACTAAGCTGAATCTAGGATTTTCCTTCTTCCTTCAGGCTAAAATGAGCCAAAATGCCACTTTGCCATCTGGTATAAAACTGGGTTGTGAGGTCATATGACTTTACCAACTCATCCTTCTTCCTTCTCCTGTACTTGTCCAGAGGAATCTTTCTGCATGAGTTGAATTGAAGGCAATGACTAAGGACAAGGAATTATCTGATAGGAGGATAAAAAGATGGAGCTAGTACCCACTAGTAACAGTCACATTCCAAAGGAGGGAGTAAGTATTTTTTCCTCTTTCAGCTCCAATGACAACTTCACACCCAGACAGGTACAAATATTACACAGAAAAATGGAGGGAAGTTCATGCTATTTTTTCCCTTACCTCTCCAATTATCTATATAAAGTCTGAACAACTCTGTGATGATTTCTTTCCAATTAGAAGTATCCTTAGTAACTAAATTGTTAACTCAATTAAATTCCCTCTACTCTTTTATTAGTCCTCAGCATTGAATCCCAAATCATGAGCCCAATGAGGACAGGGACCAAGTTGGAATTGGGAGAAAGAAAAAAATAATAAGCCATGTTCAACGGAATCAGCTCATGATTTTGCCTACACACTGTCAATTTCCCAAATAGTCTGCGATCTTGTATTATCATTCTTCTAAGATTAAGGACAAAGCACCCAAAGAAAAAAGATATGGGGTGGAGCCAAGATGGCGGAGTGAAAGGAAGCAATACAGCTGAGCTTCCCTCCCTAAAAGAGGGAAGAGATCCATAAAATTCCCCATACTCAATCTTAATGGGGGAATTCAGAAAAGGACACAGTAAATCATTTGTTCAGTCAAGCTTGGCCTAGGGAGACAGAGAGCTCTGTGGACACTGAGAACAGGTCATTGAGGAGCACAGGGTGCACAGAGCATACTAGTGCCCAGTGAGTCTGTGCACTAGATCAAGAGGAGGTCCGGACCTGAACCAGGCCACCATAATAGGTGATCCACTGTGACAAAGACTGTTGTAAACTGGAACCTTTGTTGCCTGCTGCCCAGTTGTGGGTTATACATCTAAGATAGAGTGAGAAGAGGACCTATGTATGGGAGTAGCATTCCTTGTGGGCTTTGGGCTGTGTACTCTCCAGAAGGTCAGAAGCTAGCAGCAGCAACAGCAGCAGCAGCGATATGGCTTAGACTTCAGGCACAATTCAAGGTCTCATTTCCAGTATCTAGCTCAACTGCAGGGGAATAACAAGGGCAGAAATACCAGAACAAAGGGGAGCCCACAATTCTGTCACTCTGAGCCAACAATATTTTCAGCTGTCTGATACAAGCAGAGTCCAGCAGCAGTCTACTCTTGCTCAGACCCAAACTCAGGTCAGGAACTTCTGAGCTCAGACAAGGGTAGGGCAACAATCAGGCTTTTCCCTGGATAAGACCATTTTGGGGGCACTGAAAGCATGCAGATTCTCAGCCTGTTCTTGAGATCACATAACAGCAGAGTATTAAATACCCAAAGAAAGCAATGTCAGAAGCTGCTTCCCTCCAGAAGTGTGGCATAGCCCAACCCCAACATCAAGTTCAAAATGAGGAAGCAGGCTGGAAAAATAGGCAAATGAAAAAAAATCATCATAATGGACTATTATGGTTATAGTACTCTCAAGATACAAATGTAGAAGAGGAATATAACTCCAAAATATCCATAGATAACCTAATAGAAAAACACAACTTGAACACAAACTCAATGAGAATTCCTGGAAGAGGTGAAGCAAGAGTTCAGAAAAATTAATTTTTTTCATAAGTGGTTATTCCACTTATGAAAAAGTATGAAATTATGAAAAAAGTGTTCTTATTGAATACTTTTGGAAAAAATTGTGAAAACAGAAGAATTATGAAATAAGGAATTTGAAAGAGAATTAACAGCTTGGCACAAGAGGTACCAAAGAAATATTAAATAAGAAATATTGAAACAAAGTCAAATGACTGAAAAAATACAAGAAAATGTATGGTAACTCATAGAAAACCAATCATCTGGAAAATATCAAGGAGAATTTTTTTAATCATTGGACTATATGAATGCCGTGACCAAAAAAAAGAGCCTAGACATTTCATTTCAAGAAACCTTGAAAGGAAACTGCCTAGCTCTCTGAAAACCAGAGGGCTAAGTGAAAACAGAAACAATTCACCAAGTGCTTCCTGAAAGAACCACCCAAATGAAAATTTCCCAGGAACATCATAGCCAAAATCCAGATATTCAAAGTCAAAGAAAAATACTTCAAGCCACCAGAAAGAAAGCATTCAAGTACCAAGATCACAAAGTCAGGATCACATATAATTTCACAGTCACCTTCATAAAGGAACAAAGAGCTTGGAATATGATATTCCAGATGGCAAAAGACTTACAGCCAAGAATAATTTACCCGGCAAAATTGAGTAAAAATGGGGAAAGTGAATTTTTAACGAAATAGAGGACTTCCAAGAATTCCTCATGAAGACAAGAGCTGCATATAAACTTTGAAGTTCAAACATGAGTGAAGAGAAAAATACAAAGATAAACATGAGTGAATAATGAGAAAGGACTAAAGAAGAATAAATTGCTTATATTCAAATATAGAGAAATGACACATCTGCTCTTATCCCATTCTTCATTAGAATTCATAGAATGAGTCTAATTAGAGAAGCCCTGAAAATGGTTGTAATATCTTCATTATCTTTTTTTTTTGATGGAAGGAGAAAGGAAGAGGAATACACTGTGGAGAAAAGGAAAAGAAAGTTAGGGGGAATTGTCTCACATGACCAGAGTACACGAGTAGACAGTTACACAAACAAGAAGGTGAACATTGGAGAGTGGATGATACTTGAACCTCACTGTCATCTTAATTGGTCACAAGAAGGAAGAACACCCAGTTGAGTAGAGAAATATATTTCATTCAATAAGACAATAAGAGAGAAAGATAAAAAGTAGGGGAGGGAGAACTAAAGGAAGGGTGGACTTCTTCTTCTAAAATAAGACCAGACAGGATATATCCAACTATGGCCCCTCCTTTCTCTAATAAATAAAGTACCAAAGTATAGACTTGCTGTCGATGGTTGCATTGCTCTTTTTGGTAAACTTAAAGTTAATTTTGCCTTAAATTCTGTTCTTTTGAAACAAGGAGTTTCTTTAAATGATACACTGCTTATGAAGCTGAAAAGGAAAATATTTTGAAAAGTAGAGAATCAAAAACACAGGTGTCATGCTCCTGGGATAAAAGTCTAGCGCACTGGAATTTCCAAATAAGCTCATCCTTTCCTGGTTCCTACTGAAGTGAAAAGAATGGATTTTTTTCCTTCTTCATTACTGACTAGCTGTTGCCAGTAGTGCTCTGCAGGATGAATTGGGCTATGACATTGAACTCTCCTGATGCCCATGCAACCAGTACATTAGATGAGTCATTGGTTTATACAATAGGAACAATGAACAAAGATACCAGTTCAAAGTGAAGGTGGAAAGAAGTTAGAGAAAAAGGATTTCTGTGGTCTGTCATAATTTTTTATCCCCCAAATCATCAGAAAAGGCTATCAACAGCACAATTAGGCTAGATCTTCAGATCTTTATTGAAAGAATGAGGACCTGCTGGAAAACCCAGGCACTGCCATTGATTTAGGGAGACTGATTAATTCAGTGGAGTGATAAAGATGGAAAACATAGGATTGGTATTTGAGAGAAAGCATTAGTAGCTGAGAGAGGGCCAATGTTTCTGGATTTCTGTCAGTGGGAGATAGCCCTATGAGCCAAGACCTTTCTGTATGGCCACTGGCAGAAACAAAAGCTTTGGAGGCATGTACTGAAGGAAGAGAGAAGGAGGCAGGGCCAGGATTGTTAACTCAGATCACAGCCGGTTTCATAGGCAGGGAACGCCTATGTTTTTTCCAACCCTCTTGCGGGGCACAGATTTGAATCTGGCACCATTCAGAATGAATTTCATTCACTGTCAAGGCTCAAAGTATACAATTTGTCAGCTTTAACTGGCCCCCTGCCAATGAAGCAGCTGCTGGTGTCTTTGAATGTGACATGCAGCAATTCAGCAGAGGCCAACACCATCAGCAACTAGGATATATACATAGAAGCACAGGTTTTCTTAAATAAATAGATACATAAACATATGGTTTAAAATTTAAGAACCAATAGCCATTTATTCATTTGGGGGAAGTGGGAGAATAGCGTTATTTATTTAAGGTATTTTGGGACTCAGAAAACCTGAGTTCAAGTCAAAGCCATAATGAAGAATTTTTGTACCTAAAACAAATGCCATTAACCATGACCAGGCTAAGGGGCAAAAATATGGGGAGGAGAGGGAAAGGGAGCAGGGGAAGAGCTTGTCCCAGATAAAAATTGGGCATCTTCTTATTTTACCCAATTATTCATGCTGACTTGAAGTGGAGGCTGTTGTTTCTACCTGATAAAGGACAGAAAGTGCTGTCAATAACCCAGGGCAAAGTCTCAGATGCCCTACCCTAGTTACAGTTCTGGTTCAATCCCTGTTTCCACAACACAACAGTTATGTTGCTCGGGGTAAGTCATTTCACCTGTTCAACCTCAGTTTCCTTTCCTATAACATTAAGATAATAGTGCCCAAATACCTAGCAGAGAAGCAAAGGGGTCAAACCCATGATCAGTGGGCCAGTGGCCCACAACATTCCTGAATGTAAGCTGAACCAGATTAAACTGTTGTTCCCATCTGATTTTGATGTGTTGATGTGTTGATAGGTATACATATACATGTGTATTCACCTATGTATACATACATGTGTATATATGTGTGTATACATATGTATGTAGATACACAACATATTTGATTCTCTAAGTCAATATGCAGCCCACAGCAATCCTTATATATGGTTTAGTGGCCCCTGAAATTTCTGGTTTTGAGACTACTAGGCTATACCAAGAATAGTCATATCAAGTAAATCTCATTTCCTTTTTCGACAGTTATTAGGTTTTCAAGTCAAGATAATGCTATTGACATAGTAAAACTGAATTTCACCGAGACACTTGATAAAATTTCTCATGATATCTTTTCAGACAAGCAAATGGATGATGGCATACGGAATATATAAAATTTCTGTGATTTAACCAGTGTGGGAACTTGGACTGGAAATTCCTACCAAATGTGAATTGCACAATTCAAGATTTAGTAGATAAATCCTATGGAGCTCCTTTTTAAGCAGCTTGCCTCTCCTCTCTAATTGGTGCTCTTAAGATTGAGCACTTAACTCCTCCCAAAACCTTCCTTCAAGGTCACATGACTAGAAATCAACTAGTCTAGATTATAGCCACACCTGAGATCTGTCCATAGCTATTGTTTCAGACAGGTGAGCAGGGAGGCTCTGCCTAGCCCCATGTATTTGGGCTTAAAAGGAAGGAGTTAGGTGCTCATAACATGACAAATGCTAAAATATCTGATTGATTTTGAGTGCAGCTTTTTGGATCTTCTAGAAATTCTTTTAGCCCAGGGAGGCAGACAACAAGTATTTATTACTGAGTGCCAGGCACTATACTAAGTCCTACAAATACAAACAAAAAGAAAGTCTGTCCCCTCAAGGATCTTGCATTCTAATGGAGAAGACAACAAGTAAAATGGAAAAGGAGAGAGCTGTGGTGCCCATGTGAGAGCGTGGTGGTATAGTCCTGAGCATTAGAAGCACATTCAAGAGGAGAATGAAACATGGCTGGTCTGGGCCCCTCCCCAAATGGAGGCCCTGGAAGGAACTAACCAATGAGAGAAGGGGCTCAGCATGCAAAAGGATACTTTAGCATGAGAAGGTCCCAGCCTCTGAAGGAAGTTCCAGGAAGAGAAAGCAACTGAGACACTAGGGTGAAGAGTACAGGAAGCTTCTCCAGAGTCATCAAAGTCCCATGGCAAGACAAAGGTCGAGATACTGGAGATGGCTTCCCTAGTAGTAATACTGGTGAAACAAAGGGTATATTCAGTTTTATAGTCCTTTGGGGGATAGTTCCGAAGTGCTCACCAAGAATGGTTGAATCAGTTCACAACTCCACCAACAATGCATTAGTGTCTCAGTTTTCCTACATCCCTGTAATGGGAATTTGAAGATCTTCCCTGCCCCTTAATAGACCTGGGTGGGTGAGGGGAGTTTGAAGACCTCCCCTGCTGTGAAGATAAACTCTGCCCCCTACAGCCTCCAGAAACTTCCCTGCTTTGAAAGGACACTCTGTCTCCTAGAGCACAAAGGAAGCTGGGTCAGAGTGAGTCTGACAGTTGGAGACAGTTGGAGATGGAGGAGCTCAGGCATAGAGAGAGAGAGAGGTTTGTGAGTAAATATTGATCACATATTGGTTTGTGGGAAGGCTAAAGGATCCTGTGATTCTCAGCATTATTATGGCTTCTGAATATCTTTGGTGCTTCAGCTTACTGGTTTTGGGATTCGGTTATCTGGTGTCTAAATAAATCCTTCAACTTTATCCTCTATCTGGAGAGTTTGACATATTTTGCAATCGAACATCATGCAATTCTTATAGTCATGGTCTCTATTGTGATCGTGGGCACTGTAAATATTGCATTGGTGCTACAATCCCCTCCAACATTTATCATTTTCCTTTTCAGTCATATTAACCAATCTGATAGTTGTGAGGTGGTGCATCACAGTTGTTTTAATTTGCATTTCTCCAATCAATAGTGATTTAGAGCATTTTTTTTCTTATGACTATTTGTCAAAATGAATTCTTGTCTCAAAAACTTAGCTCTTTTGGTTTATCAAACATTAAATTGCTATGGTTATTTACTATGGTGTATTGTGTACCTAATCTATTCCATTGATCCACCGTTTTATTTCTTAAGCAGTGCCAGATTGTTTTGATGATGACTGATTTATAATGCAGTTTGAGAACTGGTACAGCTAGGCCTCCTTCCTTCACATATTTTGTATTGATTCTTGACTTTTTGTTCTTCTGGAATGAATTTTATTCCTTTTCCTAGCTCTATAAAATATTTTGGCAGTTTGATTAATATGGCACTGAATATATTAATTTAGATAAAATTTTCTTTTTTTTTTTGTATTAGCTTGACCTACCCATGAGCAATTAACATTTTTCCAGTTGTTTAGATGTGACTTTATTTGTGTGAAAAGTGTTTTGCAATTGAGAACTCCATTCCTAATTCAGCTTTTCTGAGCCTTTGCCTCAACTTTGCTCCAAGCTCAGCTCAGCTCCTCTTTGGGTTCTAAGCTTAGTGCAGTGTCTCCTTTTTCTTCCTCTGGTCAACTCCTCCGAGCAGGAAGTCACAACACGGACCCTGCATTTTGCATTTGTTTTTTGTTTAACCTCCAGAACCTACTAAAGTTCTCTCCTGTTCTTATCTCTGAGAATTCTGCTCAGACTCAGTTCTGAGATCTATTCTGATCCACTAGGAGGTCTGATGTTGATCAATTTCACTGTTCCATACCAGTAAACATACCAGTATATTCACCAGGACATTGGCCATTCACCATGGAGAAACTTTTTGTTCAAACTCAAAGCTTCTGTGTTTGGACACCTTGCTTCATTGACATCTCAGTCCTCATTCTAGGACTGAGTTTTTCTGCTTGTCCCCAAGAATCTTGTTATTTCTATAATGTCAATCTATTTTTCCAAACCCCAGACAAACTTCCTGTGTCAAGTCTCTTTTCCCTGAAGATATCATTTTTTAAAATTATAGCTGCTTTAGCAGCTTACCTCTTTATTTGTTTAGTCCTTACCTTACTTCTAGCCCCTCCTGAATTTAGAGAAATGCTATATATTTTCCTACCATGACCTGACCAAAGTTCTCACACCCTGGACTTCACCAAGGAGGTCTCTTGGCTACAGACTTCTAGCTAGTTCCACCACTGGCCCAACTTTGGTCTTAGGAAAAACAATACACCATTAAACCTGCCTTAATCACCTTAACCAATGATTTCTCCTTCCTCTGAACCCATAATACTTTGTATTTCTCTGTACAATAATCACTTACAAATTTATAATATATTCTTCTGCATATGTGCTATTAGATGAGACTATTATTAGGATATGAGAAGTTCAATATGTTATAAATTCAGAGATGGAAGAGATCATTAATAGTTTCAGGGAATTTCATGGAAGAGCAAATATCACATGACCTGGATTTCAAATCCTGGTTCTGCTACTTATTGCCCAATTGATATTGAGCAAGTTCTCTTGGCCTTTGTTAGCCCATTACGAAAAAGAGCAAACTGCACTATATGGTTCCTCCTAAATATAGAATGTCTCATAATCTAATTATTCTCTTAGACTTCCATGAGAGGGAAGAGAGAAGCCCCTCTTCTTTGCAACAAAACTTGTATCTGCCTTGCTGCAATGTCTTTTTACTTAGTATTTACTAATGATGGGGAGCAGGGATTAGATACCTCCATGTAAAAAAAATGTCCTCATGTACTCTAAATAAATTTCTCATTCGTTCCTTGACTCTTCCCTTTTCCCTACAAAATGCTCCTACTTACTTTAAGTTTCTTCTTAAATCTCACATTCAAAATGATGATTCTCCTCATACTACCATATGATTAGAGATGATAACTTTAAAGTAAACTTGGAGATAATCCTGCCCAACCAATTTATGTCATAATGAAGAAATGAGGTCCCAGACCAATAAAGTGACTCTTGCCTAAGGTCACAGAACTGATTACTAAGAGAGTAAAGAATAAAAAAATGCCTCCCAACTACAGCTCAGCATTATCAGTGCATTATCCATGTCCTATTTCATATAATTGAAAAATTTCTTAAAATTTATTTATTCATTCATTCGTTTGTTAATTTATATATCTATCTATATATTTCTTCACATATCTTTTTATATTATCCATATCCTTCATCTATTTGTCTAGTTTATTTATGTATTTACCTATCTATTCATTCATTTGTTTGTTTATTGAGATTGCGTCTCCCTATGTCACCCACTTTGAAAGTGCAGCTACTGATTGTCATGGAAACTCTGACTGGTTCTGTTTCTTACCTGACCCAATTCACCCTTTCTTAGAAGATCTGGTGAACTCCCATTCTTGGACTCTCAGCATATTGTTGCCAGGCTTAGTGTGAATATTCAATTAACTTTAGCCCTCCTGCCCCTCTGAATTTATGGGCTCAAAATGATCTATCACCCTCTATCTCCTCTCAGTAGCAGGGATTACAGGCATGACCTTCTACTTTTGGTGATCATGTTTTAAAGCAAGAAAGGCATTTGGAGATCAAACGGTCCAGTCTTTTCTTTTTAACCAAAACTCAAAGAGAGCCTTGTGACTTTTTAAGTCCTAACCTCTTCTTTAGCAGTAGATGGATGGAGTATAATGGATGGAGCATTGCTTCTGGATTTACAGAATCTGAGTTAAAATTGCCACTCTGACTTCATTACTATTAAATATTGATTTCTCCTCTTTCAATCATGTGGGTACTTCTCTAAAGATTAAAGCCAGTCTAATAGCCTAGGTATCAAAGATAGAATCATTCTTCTCACTGACTTTTGGTTAACATTGGGGAAGATATTAAGACACTGTGACATCCCAGGCATAACTTTTGCCTTACTTTCTCCTGCTAGAGAGGGCAACTAATGAAGGAAAATATTATGAAAGCATGTGCCAGATAAGAGAGCTATGAACTGAATAACTGACATAAATGAATAATTAATCTAGTTGTAAATGACAACCCTGGAATGAACAAATCCCACCATCTATCTACCAAGTTCTATATCAGCTGCTCAATCAGGAGAGATTAAACTGTACTAAACCCATTTTACCCCATGAGCCCAAGGAAGTTTGAGCTCAAGGAGAGCAAGCCCAGTATTCTGATCAGCACTTGTGCATTCTCATTCATTTATTCAATAATCAAAGACTAGATTAGTACACAAAAGACCTGGATTCAAATCCTGTCTCTGACTCTAGATACCTATCTAGCTTTGGTCAAGTGAATTCCCCTCTCTGGACCTCTGTTTCCTTTTCCATAAGGTTTACAGCTCTGACTTTTATATTTCTATGACATGTAATTATTGAATAAAATGTCAGGCACCATGGGGGATATAGAAGTAAAAGATATCATCCTAGCTTACTATCTAGTACTAAGAAGAAAAAGTACACACATAACCCAATTCTAGGGTCACATTATGGAATGTGACTAAGTCTGTGGACCACTTCTGAAGATTTCTCTTAAGGCAGATATGAGGAATATTATTCCCCTGTTCAAGAAATGCTAATCTAGAACTATGAACAAACTTTGGAGCTACAGAACCCACAAAATGACACTGAGAAGCTAACCACCTGCTGAGGACAGCCTAGCAGCCCAGCAGGAAGCGGCCAGCACACCACTCTGGGAGCTGACCCAGAGGTTTTAGCCTTGTGGCAAGCATGTCCAGCCACTGGCTGGAGAGACTTCAGATCACCAGCAGCTGTGGCGGTTCCCATAATTATCTACCCATAAATGCTAAGGACAAAGTGTGGACTTTGGGATCTGGTAGTTTGGGAGTATGGTCAGCCTTTGCCCCTGACAGGGAGAAGCCATGGAGGCAACACAGCCCTGCACCCACTGCCATGTGTCAGCTTCAGCTCCTGGTCTGCAGATAGTAGGGGGACCAAGCAAGCAGTATTAGGGGTAATCACTCTTGCTTTAATCTCCTTGGATCTGGATTGTGGTCTAGGGTGGAGGTCCTGGGGTATGTGACCAGCTTGACAGAGCATGTGAAGGCTTCAGAGAGGGCACCCAACTAACCTTTGGTAGCTGAGAAAAGCCCAGCCTTTGGGATGAAGCTCCCTTGTCTGTTGGCAGAGTCCTACTGTGGCAAAAAGCCCAAAAGTCAAGTAATTGAGTGGAAAAATTAGTAGGCAAAGGAAGCAAAGCAAACAGAGCAGCGCAACCTTACACGCCTATTTTGGGAACAAAAAGGATCAAAGCATGGAACAGAAGGAAGACAATGAAGTCAGAACTCCTGCACCAAAAGCTTCCAAGAAAAGTACTAACTGGTTACAGGCCATAGAAGACCTTAAGAAGAGTTTTGAAAACCAAATAAGAGAAGTGGAGGAAAAATTGGGAAGAGAAATGAGAATGATGCAAGAAAATTATTAAATGAGAGTCAACAACCTGACTGAGGAAAATAACACCTTAAAAAATGGACTAACTCAAATGGCAAAAGAGGCTCAAAAAGGCAATGAGGAGAAGAATGCTTTAAAAATCAAAATTTGCCAGGTGGAAAAAGAATCTCAAAAGCTCACTGAAGAGAATAATTTCTTCAGAATTAGATTGGAGCAAAAGGAAACTAGTGACTTTATGAGGAATCAAGAAACTATTAAACAGATCCAAACAAATGAAAAAATAGAAGGTAATGTGAAATATCTCATTGGGAAAACCATTGACCTGGAAAATAGATCCAGGAGAGATAATTTAAAAATTGTTGGACAGCCTGAAAGCCATGATCAAAAAAAGGACCTAGAAATCATACTTTTAAGAAATTCTCAAGGAAAATTACCCTGATGTTTTAGAACCAGAGGGCAAAATAGAGGTCGAAAGAATCCACCAATCACCTCCTGAAAAAGATCCCAAAAAGAAAACTCCTAGGAATATGATAGCCTGGTTCTGAAATTCCCAGATCAAGGAGAAAATATTACAAGCAGCCAGGAAGAAACAGTTTTAATATTGTGGAAACACAATCAGGACAACACAGGACCTGGCAGCTTCTAAACTGAGGGATTGAAGGGCTTGGAATATGATATTCCAGAGGTGAAAGGAGCTGGGATTAAAACCAAGACTCACCTACCCAGCAAAACTCATGTTTTGTGTTTCCCCATGTTTCAGGGGAAAACATGGTCATTCAGTGGAATAGAGGACTTTCAAGCATTCTTTTTTTTTTGCCTTTTGGAGGGCAATTGGGGTTAAGTAACTTGCCCAAGGTTACACGGCTAGGTTTTGTGTGGGTCTTAAGTGTCTGAAGCCAGAACCAAACTCAGATCCTCCGACTCCAGGGCCGGAGATCTTACTCACTGCACCACATAGCCACCCCCACTTTCAAGCATTCTTTTTTTTTCAAATGCTTTATTAACTTCTGATTTACATCATTCATTTCCACCAGATTTTGAGTTACAAATTTTCTCCCCATTTTCCCCCTACCCACCCCCTGCAAAATAGCAGTCCCACAGGATATCCCCTCCTCCAATCTGCTCTCTCCCATATTTTCTCCCATACCCCTTTCGACTTTTCCAGTGGATCTCTATGCCCCAGTGCTTATATATCTTATTTCCCAATTACATTTAAAATAGTATTGATAATAGTATACACACACACACACACACACACATATATATATATATATATATATATATATATATATACATACATATTTGAATATTTGATTTTAAAACCTTGAATTCCTGATTCATTCCCTTCCTCCCTTGTCACCCACCCTTACTGGGAAGATAAGCAGTTCAGTATAGGATGTACATGTGTAGCTAATGCACAACAATAACATAGTAGATATATTGTAAAAGACTGACTATATTTCCCTCCCTCCTGTCCCACCTCCCACTTGTTCTATTCTCTACTTTGATCCCATACCTTTTAAAAAGTGGGTGCTTCCAACTTCCCTCCCCCCCAGCTTGCCCTCCCTTCCATCATCCCCCCTCTCATCCCCTTCCCCCCTACTCTCCTGGAGGGTGAGATACCCTATTTAGTGTGTATTTCATTCCCTCCTCAAGCCAAATTCAATGGGAATAAGGTTGACCCATTCCCTTTTGCCTTCCTATACTTCCCCTCCATTGTAACCATTTCCCCTTGCCTCTTCTGTATGCCTCTTACCCCATTCTGTCTTACCCCATTCTGTCTATCCCCATCTCCTCTCATTATATTCCTCTCTCACCTCTTAATTTCACCTTTAAAGTATCATCCCTTCCTGTTAAATTGGTCCTGTGCCCTCTGTCTATGTATACCTGTACTCATATATACACACATTCACATATGTATTCATATGCCCATATACCCTCATATATAGACATATATACATATATATATATATATACATATATACATTTCTATTCCCTTCAACTACTGAGAAAAGTTTCATAAGTTACAATTATTGTTTTTCCATGTAAGAATGTTAACAGTTCAACTTTGATAAGTTCCTTATGATTTCTTTTCCCTGTTTACCTTCTCATGCTCCTCTTGCTTCTTGTATCTGAATGTCAAATTTTCTGTTCAACTCTGGTTTTTTTTTTCAGCAAGAATGCTTGAAAGTCCTCTATTCCACTGAATGACCATATTTTCCCCTGAAACAGGATACTCAGTTTTGCTGGGTAAGTGACTCTTGGTTTTAATCCTAGCTCCTTTTACCTCTGTAATATCATATTCCAAGCCCTTCAATTCCTCAGTGTAGAAGCTGCCAGATCCTGGGTTATCCTGATTGTGTTTCCACAATATTCAAATTGTTTCTTCCTGGCTGCTTGTAATATTCTTTCCTTAATCTGGGAATTCTGGAACCTGGCTATAATATTCCTAGGAGTTTTCTTTTTGGGATCTTTTTCAGGAGGGGATCGGTGGATTTTTTCAACCTCTATTTTGCCCTCTGATTCTAAAACATTGGGGCAGTTTTCTTTGAGAACTGCCTGGAGGATGATTTCTAGGTTCTTACTTTGATCATGGCTTTCAGGTAGTCCAATAATTTTTAAATTATCTCTCCTGAATCCATTTTCCAGGTCAGTGGTTTTTCCCATGAGATATTTCACATTGCCTTCTATTCTTTCATTTGTTTGTATCTGTTTTTACAGCATCTTGATTTCTCATAAAGTCATTAGCTTCCATTTGTTCCAGTCTAATTCTGAAGCAATGATTCTCCTCAGTGAGCTTTTGAGATTCTTTTTCCATCTGGCAAATTTGGCTTTTTAAGGCATTTTTTCTCCTCATTGCCTTTTTGAGCCTCTTTTGCCATTTGAGTCAGTCTGTTTTTTAAAGTGTCATTTTCCTCAGTCAGGCTGTTGACTCTCATTTCATAATTTTCTTGCATTGTTCTCATTTCTCTTCCCAATTTTTCCTCCACTTCTCTTATCTGCTTCTTGAGGTCCTCTATGGCTTGTAACCAGCTCGTATTTTCCTTTGAAGCTTTTGGTGCAGGAATTCTGACTTCACTGTCTTCCTCCTGTTCCATGCTTTGCTCCTTTTTGTCCCCAAAATAGGAGTCTAATGTTGGAACCTTCTGTCTGCTTTGTTTCCTTTGCCTCGTCATGTCACCCCTCGATCACTTGACCCCTGGGCTTTTTGCCACAGTAGGACTCTGCCACCAGACAGGGGAGCTTTCATCCCAAACGCTGGAGTTTTCTCATTTGCTGAAGGTATTAGATGGGTGCCCTCTCTGAGGTCTCCACACATTCCGGCAAGCTGGACATACACCCCAGGACTTCCAGGTTAGACTGCAGTCCAGATCCAAGCAGGTTAAAGCAAGAACGATTACCCCTCAGACTGGTGCTTGGTCCCCCTATACTCTTCAGGCCAGGAACTGAAGCTGCCATGTGGCGCTGGCTGGATGTGCCTGCACCTCCGCGGCTTCTCACCCCAGGGGCAAAAGCCACACACTCTCACTTACTGGTCCCAAAGTCCAGACTGCACTGACCTCTCACTTTGTCCTTCGCATCTGTGTGTTGATAAATCTGGAAAGGGCCACAGCTGCTGCTGATCTGGAGTCCCTCCGGCCAATGTCCGCCCTGGGGCTAAAGCCTCCTCATGGGGCTGGGCTCGGCTCCCAGAGCACTGAGCTGGCCAATTCCTGCTGGCCTGCTGGGCTGTCCTCAGCAGGAGGTTAGCTTCTCTGTGTCATTTTGTGGGTTCTGCAGCTCCAAAGTTTTTTCAGAGTCCCCTTTTTACATGGATTGGGGAAGGTGGAAGCAGGAGCAGTAGGGAGGTCCTGCTTCTACTCTGCCATCTTGGCTCCACCCCTCTTTCAAGCATTCTTGATGAAAAAACCAGAGTTGAATAGAAAATTTGACATTCAGATACAAGAAGCAAGAGAAGCATGAGAAGGTAACCAAGGAAAAAAAGTCATAAGGAACTTATCAAAGTTGAACTATTTATATCCCTACATGGAAAAACAATAATTGTAACTTATGCAACTTTTCTCACTATGACAATAGTTGAAGGGAATATATATATATATGTATGTGTGTGTGTGTGTGTGTGTGTGTGTGTGTCTATATATGTGTACAAGTATACATAGATAGAGGGCACAGGACCAATTTAATAGGAAGGGATGATAGTTGAAAGGTGAAATTGAGAGATAAGAGAGGAATATAATGAGAGGAGATGGGGAGAGACAGAATGGGGTAAACTATCTCATATAGAAGAGGTAAGGGAAAATGGTCACAATGGAGGGGAAGAACCAGAAGGCAAAAGGGAATGGGTCAACCTTATTCTCATTGAATTTGGCTTAGGGAGGGAATGGCATGCACACTAAATAGGGTATCACCCTACAGGAGAGTAGGGGGGAAGGGGATGAGAGGAGGGGATGATGAAAGGGAGGGCAGGCTGGGGGGAGGGAAGTTGGAAGCACCCACTTTTGAAAAGGGACAGGACCAAAGTAGAGAACAGAACAAGTAGGAGGTGGAATAGGAGGGAGAAAAATATAGTCAGTTTTTTACAATATATGCACCATGGAAATATTTTGCATAGCTACACATGTACAACCTATATTGAATTGCTTATCTTGCCAGTAAGGGTGGGTGACACGGGATGAAGAATGAATGGAATTCAAAGCTTTAAAATCAAATGTGTATATATATATATACATATATATATACACATATACATATACATATATATACATATATATATACACATATACATATACATATATATATACACTATTATTAATATTATTTTGCATGTAACTGGGAAATAAGATATATAGACACTGGAGCATAGAGATTCACCGTGCCCTACTGGAAAGTCAGAGGGGGTATGGGAGATGATATGGGAGAGAGCACATTGGAGGAGGGGATATCCAGTGGGATCGCTATTTTGGGGTGGTGGGTAGGGGGAAAAACAGGGAGAATTTGTAACTCAAAATCTTGCAGAAATGAATGATATAAACTAGAAGTAAAAGCATTTTATAAAAAAAAATAAAAAAAATTAAGAAACAGGAAATGCTAATCTAAAGCAAGTAAGGACCTGTGATTTCACTGGTATAGGGAACTTCCAGGTGAGAAAATTCCCTCTATCAATACAGTGTGCTTCTTTGCCACTTAGAATCTTAGATCGTTGCCTGGGGATACTGAAAATATTGAGTGATTTGCCAAAGGTCACACAGACAATCAGTGTTAGAGGTAAGACTGGAACCCCAGTATTTCTGGCTTTGAGATTGGCAACTTGGCTGATATTCTAATAGTATACTTAAAGCAAAAAAGCAGCATCTCCTCCCTCTTCATCATCTCAACCTTTTGCTCATTCATTATTTACCCTTTTATACCTCCTGCATATCCTCATTAACTGAATACAATCATACCTACTGGCTAGACTTTATTAACTAACTTTGGAGAGAGACTTATCTATGTCTGAGTCCTCAGATACAGATTCCTGCTATTAGAACATTGTAAACCTGGATCTGGCATTTTAATACTTTCTAATTGCTTAGTCACAGAACTGAAAGTCCTCCTAAGTTATCCTGCTAAATTGGGCTGGATATCAAGAGACTAAGAAGCAACAACAGGGGAGACAGGGAAAAAAAGCATATTTAATAGTTGAAAACTTGGTAAGATCCCACTGTATCAAGTTCCCTATGAGCATGTATTTTTCACTTAGTGGCTATTTCATAAAGCTATTTTCTATCCCAAGCTACTCATAAGGATACTTCTTACCTATCACAAGTACCCTGTGAGAGTACATTTTTCATTTAGTGGCTGTTTCATAAAGTTCTTTCACATCCCAGAATACTTATGAGGATACTTCTTTTTTGATGTGAAGACAGAAAATGGAAAATCTTTGGTGACATATGCCATTATGTGCCCTGACACCTATTGGGTATGTGACCCTAAACTAATCATTTAATCTCTGTGTTCTAGTCAAGTATAGATTGCAGAGAAGGTACCAACCTGCATTAGTTGAGAGTTTCTTTAGCTGGGATTTTCCTATACGAATGAACTGCAGAACCAGCTCCTATCCTCTTTTCCTTTGACTGTGCATTTAGCAGTAAACCTATTTATAATATTGTTAAGGTGACAAGAGCTGAGAATCATTTTCCCAAACTATAGGCAGAGGGAGTGAGATGAAATGACCTCTACAATCCCTTCTGGTTTGAGCATTCTGTGATTCTATAGGTTTAGGGAACAGAAAGCAATCTCCGTACCTGGGATATTAGCAAAGGCTGAGTCTTTGAGGGGTTGGGAATGACAGAGCTAGGAAAGATTTGTGGGAGAGGTGACAGGTTTCTAGATAGAAAAAGGGAGGGGTCAGCAGAAATTGAAATATTTGGAGCAAATGTATCTAACTACTGGGAGGGTGGAACTTTATGGAATGATAATAAACACGGCTGGAACCGAGTCCCTGGGCACATTGAATACTAGGAGAGAGAAAAGCAGGCAAAGCCCCAAGTGAACACAAAGTCTTCCCTACTGAGAAGCAGGAAAGCATTTGTTCTGGAGAAACAGTCTGATGATGTCGCTCCCTCATCAGTGGGAAGACCGTTTAGGCCCAAGTATTCTACTAGAACTGGAAAGACATAAGAGCTGGAGAGAAGAGCTTGGGACGGTGAGGTGAGAAGGGGAGGAGAAGTGAGTGATGTGACCTTCAGGTGCCTGAAGCACCTGTCATATGAAAGGAGGGCTCAGAAATAAAGAGTTCAATGGGCTCCTCCCCTCCAATCCCTTGAAGGATATTTTCTGTCCCCCACATGATTTACACAATAGTGCCCCATCCTCAACACCTAGTTTACACATAGACATGCCACATATCATTTACCTTCTAGTTTTTCCAACTCTCATAGGAATAAAGGACCATAGATTTAAAACTGGAAAAAAAAACTGAATCCATCAAGCTGAACTTTTACAGGTAAGGAAACTGAGGCCCAGGTTGATTGAAGTGACTTCTCCAAGATCACAGGAAGAATAAGTGTCAGAGTGGCTATTTTAACTCAGATTCTGTAACTCCAGAAGCAAGGCTCTGTCCATTATACCACACTGCTAAAGAAGTGTTTAAAACTTAAAAAGAGAACTTACTGATGGCCTTCTCCATCCCTCTTACTACCAACCACAAAAGGTCTCCCCAACCTAGGTCCCAAGTACCTGAAACTCTACCTTTCAGTTAAGAGTTACTCTCTCCTACCTTCTCTTTTAAAATGTCAAGACAACTGAGATATTAGATTTTAACTATTAGAAGTTACTAAAACTCAATGTGATTGAACTGATTAGACCAAAGGTGACCAGGTTAGAGGAAAGAAAAAAGTAAGAGATAATGAAGTAAAGGAAAGATGGAGACAGGGTAGAAGAGAAATGAGCCTACTATTTTGTGAGCTACAGAAAAATTTCTGTACTTTATTCTCCCTGGTCCTAAGCTCAGTAATAAAAAAATAAGCAGCAATTAACATGGCAAAATAGGAAAATGATAAATATTGGAGAAGGTGGGGGAAAAGTTAGAATACTAATACATTATTAGTGCAGTTGTGAACTGATCCAACCATTCTGGAGAACAATTTGGAACTATGCCCAAAGAGCTATAAAACTTTGATCCAGCAATACTATTACTAGGTCTGTATCCCAAAAAAATATCAATAAAGGGAAAAGGACCTACATGTACTAAAATATTTATAGCAGCTTTTTGTGGTGAAGAATTGGAAATTGAGGGAATGCCCATCAACTGGGGAATGGCTGAACAAACTGTGGTATATGAATGCAATGTAATACTATTGTGCTCTAAGAAGTGAGGAGCAGGTAGACTTCAGAAAACCTGGAAAGACTTATATGAACTGATGCTGAGTGAAATGAGCAGAACCAGGAGAACACTTTACATAGTAACAGCAGCATTGTGTGATGACCAACTTTGATAGACTTAGCTCTTCTCAGCAATGCAATGATCTAAAATAATTCCAAAAGACTCATGGTGCAAAATGCTATCCACATCCAGAAAAAGACTTATGGAGTCTGAATGCAGATCAAAGCATCCTGTCTCTTTTTTTTCTTTTTCTGTCTCATGGTTTTCCCTTTTGTTCAGATTCTTCTTTCACAAGATAACTAATGTGGAAATATGTTTAATATGATTGTACATGTATAGTCTACATTGTATTGCATGCTGTCTTGGGAAGGGGGAAAATTTTAGAACTTAAAATCTCATAAAAGTGAATGTTGAAAACTAAAAGTTAATTTTTTTAAAGTAGCATTTATATATCACTTTAGAGTTTACAAAGACCTTTACAAATAATATCTCACTTTATCCTTACAACAACATTGAGAGGTAGGTGCTGTTATTATCTCTATTTTACAGATGTGGAAACTGAGATAGAGGGTAAGTGACTTACTCAGGGTCACATAGCTAGTAAGTGTCTGAAGCTGGATTTTAAAATCTTCCTGATTCCAGGTCCAGCACTCTGTCCATTGTACCACCTAACTTCCCACAAAAGCCCACACTCATAAAATGCTTTAAAATGTATGATGCTTGGACAATTCATGTAATGTTTTACAAAATGATTTTATAATAACAACCTTGAAAGGTATGTGTATAAATATTATAAAACCATGTGTATAGAAGAAGGACTCTCTGGCTCAGATGAGTCAAGGAACTAGCTAGCCCAATGTTACAAAGCAAGGAAGTAGGAGATCTAGGATTCACATTCAATACTTTTGAATCCATGGTCCATGTACTTGCCATTCTTCCACCTTCCCTCAGGTCTATAACAATCCTCCTGTCTTCTTTTTTCCATTTGATTATTAACTTTTCAAAAGATTCCAAAATGGACATTTTTTATTAAAATGGATAGATCCACTTCTCTCTCTCTCTCTCTCTCTCTCTCTCTCTCTCTCTCTCTCTCTCTGTCTCTGTCTCTCTCTCCCCCCTCCCTCTGTGTGTGTGTGTCTGTCTCTGTCTCTCTCATCTTTGACCTCCTAATGGAAAAATGTCATTACCCACCTCACTTTTCTGCAAATGGTCTTATAATGAAACCACCCACTGTTGTCCCTATCACTCTCAACATTCTCATGCCCATGTCAGTTCCAACTCCATCTTCAATTCTTACAAAAGTAACTACCCAACTACATCCCCATAGCCAAACTATCTGTTTGCTGTTATAGACCTAGTTTTTAAATTCATTGAGAAACATCGAGGAGGCCACAGGGTAAGATGAAATATGTCCTTGCTTGTGTGACTTTGGGCAAGATACTCTAAGCCCATCTTCTCATGTGCAAAATGAAGGGGTTGGAATAATTTCCAAATTCCATTCCCAGGGTGGTTGGCACCTTGCTAGGTACAAAAGGAGAGAGACTCTAGGGCATATGGAGCCTTTCAGCAACACTCCACACATTTCTGTGTAGAAAGTTACCCATTCTATCTGACCCTAAGGGTGCAAAGTGCCTTCCCAGTTAACTGGATACACATGAACAGAGATTGAATTGGAGGGTCAAGGTAGGGTCCTAGATACATGATCTTAGGAAGATCTTTTTATCTTACAATCCTATTTTTTTCCTCTAGAACATAGGGGTGATATTAGCTCTCTTACTTAGCTCTTAGAACTGCACTGGGACTAAATGAGGTAATGTACAAAAACTGCCATTAATTGACAGCTTTTTCACTGAAAGATCCAAAATTTCACCAATGGAACGATTCCCTTCACTAATGCTGTCTCATCTCGTGATTCTCATACATATTTTTCCATCAATATACCATAGAGTCATCTTCCTAGAAGCCATTTCCTTGCTTTTTTCAGGAGCTCAAGGACACCAATGTACCAGCATATCTTAAGAGCTCAACCCATGACCCTCTGTATGTAGGGATCTTGACCTTAGGACCCAATGTTCTACCCTCTCTCCTAAAGAACTTTTGCTAAATTCATTATGATCTACTCTTATCATTACTATTTTACAGAAATATTGTAGTGATGGGGTCCTAGAAAGCTATGGGCCAGGTCTAAAAAAAAGTAACTAGTACATGAGGGGTAGATAGGTTGGGGTATAGTGAGAAGGAAGTAGGCCAGTAGGACCTCTGGGTAGTGTGTTTCTTGTACAGAGTGTCCTACCTAAAAGGGAACAAAACTTCCAGGCCCATTGGAAGGGTCAGGTGAGTATCAATTATTTCTTCTATTGTTAGTGCTTAGGATACTTTTTAAATACAAAAAGCAGTTCAACTCAATCTTACCATGTAATAATCCTTGCCTGCAGCTGGAAAAACACAATCAGCTCCCTTTATTACTGTTATAAGATGTGGAGGGGATAGAACTATCATGAACCATATAAACTTTCAGTGTAGCATAAGGCTTTTTCTGTAGAATTGTTATTTTAAGGGACACAATTTGACAGTTACAAGGGAAAGATGCTCAATTTCCAAAGACCGTGTTTACTCTTTTTGAATAAGAGAGAATGTGAAGCTTTAGAAGAATGTTTATCTTTCTTTTTTATTCCAACTTTATTTTCAGTCAATAAACACATGATTTGAAAGGCCAAGAGAGCTCAGTGTTTTTCATTTTAATGTTCCTAAGGGTTTCATCTGTGATCTATGTGCTGGGTATAATATTTCTGGGGTCTGACTCACCGTTTGGACATCCTTTCAGTTTATTCCCTGAGGCATCAGGAGCTGAAAATGCAGAATAGAAATACCCCAGACCAAGAACGAAATCATTTTTCATTTGTCTGCATTTCTTTATTTCTCTGAGTCATTAAGATCATATCTGCCTCTGCCTAGAGGCAATGTCTGCTACTAGTATTACCTCCACATATTCATATTTTTTAAAAAAAAGAATACCCTTTTAAATGTAATATTATACCCAAAATTTGGTCCAAAATTTAGCTAAACATAAACTTGTAGTTTTCCTTTAAGGCTACCACCTGCAACTGAACATTGCTAAGGCAAAATGCTGACTTTGGTTATATCCCAGAGACTGTGGAGTGGGTGAGCTAATTGTTATTGCTTTAGGAGATGAGGGAAATGGATAAACATTAACAAATGGGCAATTTGAGGGGTTATAAAAAAGGTACCCTTGTTCTAAAATATTTAATCATTACTTTTATACATATATATGGAGAGAGAATTCACAGATGGTAGAAATCATATAGCCCTATCCATTAATGTTTAATGCTTTATGTTTTGTTCTTTTTTCTTTTTCTGACTTTTATTTTCACTTCCAAATTTTCTTCCTCCCTCGTCCATCCATTGAGAAGGCAAGAAATATGACATTCATTATACATTAAAAGTTATGCAAAATATATTCCCACATTTAGCCATATTGGGGGAGAGGGACAAGAAAAATTAAATAAAGGAAAAAATATGATTCAATTTGCTCTCAGAGTCCATCAGTTCTCTATCTGGAGGTGGATAGTATTTTTCATCATGAATACTTTGGAACTGGCAAGGATCATTGTATTTATCAGAGTTCCTAAGTTTTTCACAACTATGCCAGTTGTTCTGGTTCTGCTCATTTCCCTTTGCATCAGTTCATGTAAGTCTTCCTGGGTTTTTCTGAAACCTTCATCTTCATCATTTCTCATAGCACAATAGTATTCCATCATAATAATATACTATAACTTATTTGACCATTCTCCAATTGATAAGCATACCCTCAGTTTCCAATTCTTTACCACCACAAAAAAAAGAACTGCTTTAAATATTTTTGTATGTAAGGATCCTGCTTTTTAAAAAAAAATTTCTTCACCCATTCATTTTATAAGTGAGGATATTGAAACTCATAAAGGTTAACTGACTTGCACAGAGTCACAGAAACTTACAGTAATGTAGATACTAGAACCCAGTTCTCACATCTCCTAGTTCAGTGCTATCAAAATCCTAGAATCTAAGAATTGGAAATCACCTCAGGCTGACTAGCCCAACCTCTACCTGCTTAAGAATTCCTTCTACAATCAGTGAATAACTACTTATTAAGTTTTTTCTTCTGTCCTAATTATTTGGACCAAAATAAAATTGTTAAGCTTATTGACTTACACAATAAATCTTATGGCTTTTTTGAATATCTAATATGTCTTCTTTCTGCCCTACAATTTGTTTTGCATGATTTGATATTGAGTTTGTAACAATTGTACACATATTCTTTAATTCTTATCATGAAATAATACATTACATTGAATATTAAGTAAGATTTTGTGAATAATCCTTTTTTCAAAGTCTTATAACCTATAGGTTTTCAATGGAGTATAAATCAGGCAAGATCTCAAAGCATGTTTCTCTCGGTCTCTTGAAAAAGTGTGATACAAGGTCATATTACAGTATCATCTCCATTTAGGAACTTCTATAATTCTACTTTTCAGTATATCAGCATATGTATCTGAGTTCATCATTCCCTTAATGAGGACAAAGCTTCCAGACCCACAAGAAATAAAAATCCCCAAAGCTATTTTTTTATATTGATGTTTTACAATCTGATGCAGCTTTCCATATCTCAGAGGCTCAGCTGGACTTCTTCTAACAACTTTAATATAGTCATGAATGAGAGTGAGTTTCATCAGTAAAAATCACCTTTTCCTGATTTTCATTACTCCAGTCTTCATATTACCTTGCCCATGAGAAGTGTTTTTTCCTCATAACAATAGTTAGTAGATGTTTTTTCTGGCACATAATTAACACTTAATAAATGCTTATTGCCTGCCTGGCTACCTGCTCTTCTAACTTCATAAAGTCTTGTTCTCTCGTTTCAGCTGTATCCAACTCCTCATGATCTCATTTGGGGTTTTCTTGGCAAAGATATTAGAATGATTTGCCATTTTCTTCTCCAGCTTATTTTACAGATGAGGGAGCTGAGACAAATGGGGTTAAGTGACTTACTTAGGATCACATAGCTACTAAGTAGATTTTGAACTCTGGAAGATGAGTCTTCCTGACTCCAAGACTCTATCCACTGTACCACCCAACCTACAATGTACTAAAGAGAGATCACTAACAACCCCTCCGGATGGCAGGACCAGGTAAAGAACTTTACCTCAGATGAATGTATTGAGGGGACCTTTTTGAAGACAGAACAATGACCAAGGTAACATAGTACAGAGTATTTTGGTCCATCAACCTATTTGTATATTTCTGGTTTTAGAGTTTAAAGAAAGCAATTGGCAAAATTACAGAACAAATAATTGAGCATGACAGGAATATTATATAGGGTGCCCCCAAAGTCAGTACAGTGGGTTCCATGAATACTTTGGGGGACACTCTACATAAGGTTTGTTGGGCTCATACCTGATAGCAAGGTGTATCTCAAGAGTTTCATCTTGTAAGATCAAGATCAGACATCAGCCACCAGGTGGCCCTTATTTAAGGTATTGAAAGATGTATAAGAAGTCAGAGAAGAAAGCTGGGAAAACTATAGAAAGAGATAGAAGAAGCAGGAGAGTACGCTAAGCACGGGAGCAGTTACAAGAAGCCAGAGACAGAAGGCATAGAAGGCTTCTGGCTGAAATGACAGATTTGGGGGTGCTTTGTTGGAACTTGCTGATTGGCTAGAGAAAGGCTGTGGCACCTGCTAGAAACTCAGTGGAAGAGAGGTGCATCCTGCTGCTGGGTGAAAAACTTAGAACCTGTGGTTCTTTAATTCTTTCAGTAGTCTGAGAGAGGGGAAATTTCTCTGAGTTCTTTTGTTGCCTTCTTCTGCCTTCTGAAGTTTGAGGAGACACAGGAGGAAAAAAGGTTCTGTGTCTCTTTTGCTATGACCTGTGCTTTGTGGAGAGAAGACGGGTGGAACTGATTGGAGAAAATAGATCTGCTGCTGTTTATAGATTTAAAGAGCTTGACCATTCTTTGTTTTAAGAGTGTTAACAACTTTTCTTGGTTACCCATTAAGGGTGGATGTGAAAAAGAAAAAGAGTGTGTTACTGCTTCATTGGTTTAAGAGCTGAAAATGAATGGTTTTGTCCAATAGAGGAGCACTGAGGGCTAGAAGAAATGCTGCTAGCTCTGAAATGATGTCCTGTGGTATCGGTTGTTTCTGAGGGGATCAAGGAATTAAGGCCTGAAGTGTTGAGTTGTGACTTCTCCTGGGCATGTGGGCTTCCCCACTTATGTGCCTCTCTGGTAGGTCTCTATAAGTATGTGCCTATACTCCACATAGACACTTTGTATATTGATAGGACAGTTTGACCCAATTCGAGGGGGGTTTGTTATAGTTATTCGTACTCTGATTTTCTATTAAGTAAATGTTATTATTCCTGTTATTACTTTCTAATAAGTGAATCTTGAGGTTGTAAATGATTTTATTTTAGTTTTGACTAAAAAAATGGTTTGTGTTTAAGAGTTAATGCTGTCATGGTGAGTGATTTATTAGAAATGGGAAGCATACCAGTTGGGGTTCAAGAGCAATAGCAGTAAAATAGTAGTAGTGTATTCTCTCATACCCATATACATCATGGTTGCCCCTAGGGGAGTATATTAGTTATAGCCAAGGGACTGCAAGCTATACTTCCTTCTCCTGTTCTGCACTCTAGGAAAACTCCCAGAGCTGCCAGCAGGAATGGAGGTTGAAATGAGTAAGTGAGCCAAGAAAGACAGAGAAAGGGAATATGGATTCCACTTTGGATACCACATTTGCAAGTGATATCACTTATATGGGTGAATCTGGTACCACACCTGAATTACATATTAATAAAGATACAGAAAACTCTAATTCTTAATCGAGCAGTACTCTTTACCTTAAAAAGGCTGCAGGTGGCCTCAAGAACTGAAAATGCTATTTTATTTTTTTTCAATTTTTAAACATTTTTATTTAGAGTTTTGAGTTCCAAATTCTATCCCTCCATCCCTCCTTCACCTCCCCCTTCCCTGAGATGGTAAGCAATCAGATATAGGTTATACATGTGCTATTATGTAAAATATTTCCGTGATTACTAATTTTGTACTAGAAGACTCCAGTAAAAGAAAAAACAAAAGAAAGAAAGTGAAAAATAGCATGCTTCAGTCTGTATTCAATCTTTGTTCTTTGTCTGTCTGGAGATGGATAGTATGCTTTATTATTAGATCTTTGGGATTGCCTTGGATCATTGTAATTCTGAGAATAGTTAAGTCATTCACAGTTCTTCATCAAACAATATTGCTGTTACTATGTATAACATTCTCCTCATTCTGTTCACTTCACTATGTATCAGTTCATGTAAGTCTTTCCAGGTTTTTCTGAAATCATCTTACTGGTCATTTCTTATAGCACAATAATATTCCATTACAATCATACACCCCAGCTTGTTTGGCCATTCCCCAATTGTTGGACATCCCTTTGATTTCTAATTCTTAATCACCACAGAAAGAGCTGCTATGGATATTTTTGTACAAATAGGTCCTTTTTGCTTTTTTGGATGTCCTTGGGATATAGACCTAACAATGCTATTGCTGGATCAAAGGATATATACAGTTTTATAGTCCTTTGGCCATAGTTCCAAACTGCTTTCCAGAAAGATTGGATTAGTTCACAACTCCACCAACAATGCATCAGTTTCCTACTTTTCCCATATCCCCTCCAACATCAACATTTTCCTTTTTTATGATATTAGCCACTCTGATAGGTCTGATGTGGTACCTCAGAGTTTTTCAAATTTGCTTTTCTCTAAGAGTGATTTAGAGCAAATTTCTATTTTAAACCTAAAAGGTTCTCTGTCCTAACTATGTGGAACCTTTCTAATAAGAATGCAAAAAATCTGAAGAACATCTGTACTTTCCCTGATTTTACACTTTTTTGATGATACTCTGTATTGGTTTTTTTCTCTACAAGTTATAAATTATCTTAATGGAGATTTCCTTATGTAAGGTATAAAATCTTCTGCATGAAATTTTCTCTTTAAGGAGAGAGGTCTAATTCTAAATTTTGACCTCTTTGAATCTCTCTTCTTTGCAATTACAGTAAAGCTTATTCCTGATGATAATTCATTGTGTAAGTAAATTTTTTTTCATTAACCATGTGACTGCTGCTGAAAAAAAGGGTAACATACTAAGCCATTGTATCCATTGATATCATACTTTAAATTAGTTTATTAGACTATACGACAGCTAGTGGAGGGACCTATTGGGAATAGTCCATAAGAACAATTTGGTAGAAAAGGAATGGAGCATAGTGTGCTCTTTATAGAAAGCAGGCATGGGCAAAGAGATTTCCATGTAGAATGGGTCAGCATGGTGGCAATGAATATAGACCAAGATTGTGCTCTAATCAGGCTGCATATTAACTATGTGATATTTATGTTGTTGTTTTTTTAAACTTTTTGTTTTAACATATTCTGAAACAAAAATTTTTAAAGGAAATCCTCTGTAAGAAGAAAGTTTTAAAGCAAAAAAGGTCATAAATTTGGTAGAGAAAATCCCTTTAAATATTAACCTAGCTGTCTAAGAAGGGAAGATTATCTAGAATGAATGATAGTGCAGTGTGGTTGTCAAGGAAACCTTTTAAATGTTAGACAGAGACTACAAAGGAATTTGACACTGACCAGGAAGCTGCCCTGTGACATGGATTTTAGTTTTCCTACTTTGCCATGAGAAAATCAATTAGAAAGATTGCTGCGAAATGTTTGCAATAAAGCTAAGAGAGAAAAACCACCTCTAAAGGAAGTCCAGTTCTTTCTTGGAAGGACTAGATACACAGTTAGAAGTATCTAGATAGAATTAACTGAGTTTTAAGGGAAGAAATTAATGCCTTCTCTCTATTACTAGATCAACTGGAGTGAATAAAGGAGGTTAAGATTTTTTGACATTGGCCTGAAGTGCCAAAGCTAAATTAACAGTGGAAATGGGGAGAAGTAGACAGAAACTATACATAGATATATGGCCCAGGGTATTTGGGGGGGGGGAATTGAAACAAGACTAATTTGCTTTATGAAGTAAAATGGATAAGCAGCATTGGCTTAAAGTGAACAACAAATCCAATTTAGAGAAACTTTTTAAGTCCTTCAGTCTATATTTCTTTGAATCTTGCCTTGCATTCTATTTTCTCTTATCATTGTATAACAATATTGGTGATTCATTTTAACTTGATATTGATGCTATCTAATAGAACAAGGGTAATTTGGGGCCTCTTTTTTCTCTTTGCAAAATGAGAGATGATGACTTTTAAGATCCCTTCCAGTTCTATCATTCTGCAATTCTGTCAATTCTGAGACTAGATTATGTTCTTTTCCATTTCCAGGCTGGGCATTTTCACTATCTTCCAGGGCTGGGATGCTCTCCCTCATCATCTCCACCTACTGGCTTCCTTCAAATCTCAGCTAAAATCCCATCTTCTACAAAAAGCCTTTCCAGATCCCTACTTCATGCTAGTGCCTTCCCCTTGGTGATTATCTCCAATTTAACCTGTGTAGAGCTTGTCTATACATAGTCATTTTCATGTTCTCTCCACAGTAGATTGTGAGCACCTTAAGAGAAAGGAATGTCATTTGCTTTTGTTTGTATACTAGCACTTAGCATAATACCTGGTGCATAGTAGGCACTTAATAAATGCTTATTGGCTAACTAGCTATTTATTTCTTCTTAAATAATATTTTATTTTCCTCAATTACATGTAAATTTTTTTTAACTTTTGTTGTTTTTTTTAGTTTTGAGCTCCAAATTCTCTTCTCTTTCCCCCACCCCTCCCTGATTCTGTAAGCAATCTAATATATTTTATACATGTGCAATAATGTAAACATTTCCACATTAGTCATTTTGTGAAGAGGAAAGAAGGAAGGAGGGAAGGAAGGAAGGAAGGAAGGAAGGAAGGAAGGAAGGAAGGAAGGAAGGAAGGAAGGAAGGAAGGAAGGAAGGAAGGAAGGAAGGAAAGAAGGAAGGAAGGAAGGTAGGAAGACACTGTATAGTGTAAACAACTCTTATATACACTAGGAAATCAAAAAATTCACGTGACTTGCTTTACTGTGATATTTGATATTTGCTTTATTGTGGTAGTCTGGAACAAAACTCGAAGTATCTCCAAGGTATGCCTGTAGGCAGTTAGTAGCACAGATGAGAATGGAGCTCTGATCTTTGTTGCAAAAGCTTACAGGTGAGGGCTTAATTCAGAAAACACTTATTAGCCACCAGTATCTGTTACTGGGTATATAAAGATGAAAACTGGAAGACCTTATACCCTCAAGTCTAATGGTTGGGAGTGAGGCAGAGCAGGAAATGAGATATACATGAATAAGTACAATAGAAATTGGAGTGTAAAAGGGTTAAGTGGGAGCTGGCCAAAGTAAAATGAGAAATTTTAGGAAGAGGAGATAACTTTTACTTTACAAGGTTGAAGTGGGAAATGACCTCAAAATAAAATTAGGAAGGTGGGGAGGAGGTTCTAGTTCATGAATGGAAGATGGAATAAGCAAAGAGATGAAAAGATGAGTTAAAAATAGAACAGAGTGGTCCAGTTTGGTTATAATGGAAAACACTTTAAGTAGAGGAAAATAAGAAAAAATTGGAAAAAGTAGGTTATAGCTTGACCATAGAAGACTTTGACTGCTGGAGTCTAGAGTTTAAATTTTATTGGGTAGGAAAAAGAAATATGTGCTTAAAACAACTGGGAAAAATGAAAAATTTTTTTTCATTAAATCCATTAATTTTCTGTCAACAATGTTTTTTTTTCTTTTTTCTCTTTCAAAGGAAAAAAATCAAAAAGTGTGGTGCAGTGAAAAGATTGCTGGATTTATAATGTGGATCATAACCTGGGCACAACTTCCTCCATTTTGGTGAACTAAACACATTTCCCTCCATCTTGTGCATTATTTAAAATTTTGAGTTCTAAATTCTATCCCTCCCTTCTTCATCTCCCCCTTCTCTAAGATGGTAAGCATCCCCACCATAATGGCCCCTCCACTAGAACATCCTATGTGATAGCATCTGTTCAGGGAGACTTCAAAGGTTCCCTGATTTCAGGACATTGAGGTCAAGGTATCTTAGCTAATCAGTCGGCTCTCACTATATCTTCTTCCAATCTCTTTTTTCCTGAAGCCTTCCCCCTACTTTGTGGTTTAAGCATATGCAAGCTTTGTCCTTTTGTTGTCTGGGGGGAAACTCTGCATCTGCAGGTAAAGTTCTGTTTCTGCCATCTTAATAAATCCCACCATAAATTTGATAATCTGGGGTCTGTTATGTCACCCACTATAGTCTGGAGAACCTGGGTTCAAATCTCAGCCCTGCTGCTTGTCATCTATGTGTAAGCCAAGACATCTTTCTGAGCCGTAGTTTCTCATATGTATGTAATGAGGAAAGGGGGAAACTGGCAATGAGGTCAGTCCTTAGAGGATACACAATGCTATCTATACCTTATAAAAATTATGGAGAGAGGCTAGGTAAAGCCTCCTGGGTGAGCCTGTTTCTGGCAAATTATGATGGATGGTTTGAAGACCTTTCTTTCCCTGACTCAGAGGATATAAAGGTATTCTAACTATTTCCTGTTGGCTTACTGACTGGTGACAAATTGATTAATAAACTGCTGAGCCAGAACTGAATGTGCATTCAGAAGACTTAAGCAGAAAGAATTTCTCTCTCTCTCTCTCTCTCTCTCTCTCTCT
>NW_027186296.1:104986121-105102537 GCF_028583685.1 Petaurus breviceps papuanus
TCTCTCTGTCTCTCTCTGTCTCTCTGTCTCTCTCTCTGTCTCTCTCTCTCTCTCTCTCTCTCTCTCTCTCTCTCTCTCTCTCTCTCTCTCTCTCTCTCTCTCTCTCTCTCTCTCTCTCTCTCTCTCTCTCTCTCTCTCTCTCTTTCTCTCTCTCTCTCTCTCTCTCTCTCTCTCTCTCTCTCTCTCTCTCTCTCTCTCTCTCTCTCTCCCTCTCTCTCTCTCTCTCTCTCTCTCTCTCTCTCTCTCTCTCTCTCTCTTCTCTGGTAGCTAAAGAAAGAACTGTGGTGGGTCTTCAGGTGAAGGAGGGGCCTTGGGTCTTTTCTCGTACCTGGTTGATGTATGGCCATAAACATATAGTGCTGCCATTCTTAAATCTATATTGTGTTTATTCTTTTCTGATCTGAAGTGGAGGCTTATTGGAGATAAGAATGAACCAGATCATGACTGTGAATTTCAAAAGCTGGAAGATCCATTTCAGGGCCACCAACTGGAGTCTGTAGCAGTCATTTGGTAGTAATAATAATCAAGTTCAGTGAGGCCCTAATCTTGGGGAATGACCTGCTTGACTCAGTCCAGTAGTAAACTGACTCAGGAGCCAAGTCACCTTATCTTGCAAGCAAAGAAGAGATCCATCAATTGACTATACTACACCCAGAAATGAACTTGGCGATGTGATTGTTCCTTGCAACCACATTTCATTTGAGTTCAATCTGCAAGTAACTAAGATATTAAAGAGAGTGTGCTATTGGTTTGGGAAGTTTATACATCATTTCTTTCTGTTTCACAGCAATAATCAATCCTTTGTAAAAGCTAATTGATGTTAATTAGTTAATTGATGTTGAGGAGAAATCAGTTGGTTTAAATATTGAGAAAATTGCAATTTAATGAATGATATTAATGAGATATGCTAGATTGAGGTTCAAAAACAATAGTAATCTAAAAGCCCCAAGGTCCTCACTGTTACCCTTAGTACTCTGATGGGAAATATAACCACTAAGCTTTGGGGTTCTAGTTTGCTAGGCTGAGTGGAGCTGGGAGAGTGCAGCCAAAAGACTCTGTGTGCTGGAACCGTTCAACTGAGTCTGAAGAGCTGATTGTCAAATTTTCATTGTGAACATTTAGACCTTGGAAATTGATAAATGCTATAAATCAGGACTTGATTTTTTTATTTGTTGATTGCCTAGACTTAAGAAAGTCATAGAGAAAATGTTAATGCATATTAAGCTTAATAGTATGTTGGATTTGTTGTTGCTTTTTTTTTTGGAGAGTCGGGTTGTTAAAAATTTGTCAGCATCCCTTGCAACATGTAAAATAAGAGAAGCCTTCTAAGGCTCCTCCCGGTCTTAAACCTTTGGAATTCTGATCCTCGACCCCTGGCAGCCTGATGTCACTATGTCTCTTTTCCTTTGTCCGTTGGCTTTGTATTTGCACGTTGTGCTGCTGAAGGATTTGTTTGAAAGCCCCTAACTACAAAGTCTTTGAAGCCTGAAGACAGTGGAGGCCCAACTGGGTTTTCTCATATGTACCTATTATCTAAAGAAACAGCATCTGCTTCAATTATGCTAACATCACTGTCCTCCAACCAGAATGGAGAAGAGTAAACTTCTTTCTGCATAATGACCATAAAAAACAGTAGAGCAAATAATGCTAATTTAAACAAATTCACACCAGCGAGTCAAGCAAACAGCTAGCTGGCTTTGTTCAGGGGACAGACAACATCCTTCTCGCTTGGTTGGTTTCATATTTATGAGGACTCTTTTGTGGGAAAATGATCTGAAAATTGCATGAAGATCCTTACACACAACCCTTTCCTAAATCAATAAACTGCTATTATTCTCCATGAGGCTGAGTTCTGCGTTATGGAATGGCAACTGGCCTCATTTTCCTATTGTCTTCTCCAATTTGTTCTTGCTATTCTTCTTAAGGTCCTCCAAGTTCAAGAATAACACACCTTGCATTTCTACAGTGCTTTAAGCTTTGCAAGGGGCTTTCCACACAAATTCCTTGTAGCAGGAAACATCACCAGTGGGAAAACTCATTTTACCGATGAGGAAACTGAGACTCACAGAGGTTAAATAGTTGGCCTATGATTACACAGTCAGTTTACCTGGAGACTATCATCCTATGTCTTAGTTCAGTTTTTTCATCCAAGCATATTCCCTACATTCATCTTAAAAAGTTAAATTATTCCACCTTCAAATATATAACAGGGGAGACTTTTGAGTCACTAAGCATGGATCGAAACCATCAAACATCCTTAACAATTCCAAATGTTTTATTGCCAGGTCCCATAGAATCTTCTGCATATGCTTACAAGGCTTATGTGCTTAAATATGACATCTCTTTCTTTATTGAAGAAATGCTCCTTTCCATTAAGGGACAAGGCCAATAGGCTGGTTGGGAACTTAGCAAAACCTCCCATTTTTGAAGTGATTTGACATTTACAATGCTTTCCTGTCAATGTTGGTAATGACGAGGATTTACCCAATGCCCATTTTACAAATAAGAAAACTGAATTTCAGGTTTATTGACCTGCCAGTGGTCAAAGTAGTTTCCAAATGTCATTAGCAAGATGCAACCCTGGGTCTTCTGACTCTACAACTAGTACTTTGTTCATAATTTCTGGCCAGCTCTCAGTTCTAAGTTAAATTCATAAAAACAAAAGGAACCTCTCCTGGATGATGCACTCACAGGGGTAAGCTCATGCTCTTAGAATTTCAGAAAAAGTTTTCACAGGCTCTATTCAGGAAAGCATCTGAGTACTAGAGAGAGAATCAAATAGTCTGGAGACCTGCCAAGAAATTGAAGAGATCACAAATGTTAGTGCCAGAAGGAACCTTAGAGATAATCTGCTAGAATAGATTTAAAATCTCCTCATTTTACAAAGAAGGAAACTCAAGCCCAAAGTGGTGAAGTGACTTCATTTAATGTAACCCTGCAAAATTATGGCTAGGTCCTGATTAGTGGGAGTACTGAATCCTCCGAAATGGTTGCATGTACTCAAATATGCACTATTTGAAATTATGATTAAGAAAATATGGTTATTGGTTCCAGCCTGCAGGAACAGCACAAATTCAAATACTGTGATCACTTCAGGGGATTCTTTATTCACACTAATTGGGACCTAACTATCATGGCAAAGAAAAGACAAGAAACAAGTGTTCTAAATCCCTATCCAATGCAGCAATGTGGTATGATAGAATCTTGGATGTTGAGTCATGAAAACCTGGGTTCTAATTCCACTTCATTTCTCTTCTCAATTTTTCCTCAACTTCTCTTACATGATTTTCAAAATCCTTTTTGAGCTCTTCCATGACCTGAGACCATATTTTTCTTAAAGGTTTGGGATGCAGGAGCTTTGACTTTGTTGTCTTCTTTTGGTTGTATGTTTTGATTTTCCTTGTCACCAAGGACATAAGTAAGTACCTTTTCACCAAGAAAGCAAGATTCTATAGTCTGATTTTTCCTCATTTGCTCATTTTCACAGCCAATTACTTGACTTTTGAGTTCTTTGTTAAGTGGAGGGTGTACTGCCCCGAGCTTCAGGAGTTTTGTGCAGCTGTTTCCAGAAATATTTTTAGGGACCTGTAAATTTTCATTTCTTCTAAAGTGGTATGATCAAAGGAGAGGTAGCCTGTGCTCTGGTCTGTGAGCAACTACAAGCATTCTTTTCTGCCTTGAAACTGTGATGAGGTTTTCCTCTCCACTCTGCCACAAGCTCCACCACGCCAGTGCTCCTTGTCATCTCAGGACCACCACCCAGGACTGCAACCCAGATCAGCAGCTCAGTTTCCCCACTGTCCATAGGCTGAGAGCTCCAGAAGCAGCTGCCACTCATTGCCTTGGGGCTAGGACTGAGTCCAGACCATGCTCTTCTCTCACCCAGGTGAGAGACCCACTGACCTTCGAAGCTGTCTTGGCATTTGTGGGTTGAGAATTCTGTAAACCACCACAGCTGCCAGTGATTCAGTCCTCTGGGGCCTGCACTGGCCCCATCTATGCCTGTGCCACCCGCACTGAACTGTGCTCTGCTCCCAGCCCAGTGTGATAAAACCTTCCTATTGACCTTCCAGATTGTCTTGGGTTGGAAATTTGTGTCAGTGTGTCATTTTGTGGTTGTGCTGTGCTAGAATTTGAGTCATTTTATAGGTATTTTGAGGGATTTGGGGGAGAGCTCAGGCAGGTCTCTGCTTTTACTCTACCATCTTGACTCTGCCCCTCTAATTCTGTTTCAGACAATAACTGTATGACTCTGGGCAAGTCATCAACCCCTCTAAGCCTCTGTTTCTACAACTGTATTCAAAATGGATAGGGACTAAACTTGTGATTTTATTGTGTAGAGAATTCTCAGATAAGGAGTTTCCCTCAGCACCTTTATTGCAATTTACAAAGAGTGACCTATTGTACTAAATGGTAAATGACTTACCAGTGTCTCATGGTCAGTAGGTGTCAGAGGCTGGACTTGAACCAAGGTTTTCCTGGCTTTAAGACACCTCTCTACCATTAAACAACTCTGCCTCCTTTAATTCTAACAATAATATTATACACACACACACAATCAGGTTGCTAGGTAGGTTTCATCCATTTTACAGGTAAAAAAAACTGAGGCTGACATACATTAAGCAGTTTGACTATGATCACCCAATTAGTAAGTGTCTGAGGTAAGATTCAAACTCAAGTCATTGTGATTCCAAACCTACTATACCACCTAACTGCCTCTCCTGCATTATCCTTAGCACCTCCCTCACAGATTTGTGAAGACAAAATGAAATCATATTTATATATAACTTTGCACACCTTAAGTGCTATGTAAATACTAGCACAAAGTCTAATTTTACCATTATACCGAACTACCTAGCAGGGGCATTGCCTCTGACCAGTATTTCTAAAAGCCAACACACTGTTCAAGACCTAAGACACATGTCTAGATGATGCAGATTTTTAATCATCATATTATAGGGAAAAGGATATTTTAACCCACAGAAGGTGATGCATTCCTCTTTTTGAGAGGAGATTTTTTAGGGGTCATCCAAAAAGAAATAACTTTATAAAACTTCTATATAGATGAAAAAGTTGGAGTAAGGAATAGAACCTTCAGAGATGCTGAATCTCCCAAAAATGTGATTACTGACCCTGTTGTTTGCTTTTCCTTATGTCCAAAGTCCTTAAAAAATACTCCATTTCCAGGCTGAGTGAACAAAGATGTCATCACATTTATTAGGACTGCACAATACAAGCTGCCGATACAATGAAGGCAAGCAGTAACGTTCCGTGTCGGAAGATTCCTTCAAGCTTGACAGTCTCAAGGATGGGAATGTTTCACTATGAATGCAAAACTTCAAACCAGTGCTCCTATTGGAAGTCATTGTCCCTGGAAACCTCCTAGCTTTTAACTTCCTTGACTATGTCATCCATAAATGAAGACTGACTCAAAAGTGAAGCTTCTGTGGAATATTTTTCACAGTGCTGACATGTTAGTACAAAGGGTGACTTCATGTTCAAAATGCTGGTAAAACTAACCTAGAAGTATGTGACTGATTGTCATTTTTCTGAATGTATGTAATTTTTGATTCCTACTCCTCTCTCATAATGCACAAAAGTGTTCTCACGCCATTTGTTGTTCCATTGTTTTTCAACAATGTCCGACTCTCCCTGACCCCATTTGGGGTTTTCTTGACAAAGATACTAAAGTGGTTTGCCACTTCCTTCTCCAGCTCATTTTGCAGATGAGGAAACTGAGGCAAACTGGGTTAAGTGACTTGCCCAGGGTCACGCAGCTAGTAAGTGAGTCCAGATTTGAACTCAGGAAGATGAATCTTCCTGACTCCAGGCCTGGCACTCTATCCACTGCACCATCTGGTTCTCTAGATGCTCTCATACAGGCCATAGTAATGTGGAAATCTAAGCTGTATATACTGGTTGGCTTATAATGGGAAGGGTAGAAGAAAGGCTGAGAAAAGGGAAAAGGGAGCTGAGAAAAAGGAGTGAGAAAATACCAGAACCCACGGTCTTAATCTTTAAAGGAGAAATCTATCCTTCCTTCCTTTTCTTTTAAAATCCACTGGTGGCCACAGAGAGTTGCCCAAAACCATTGGCTAAGGGTAGGGGGCAGGACACTTGTTTGAGGGTGTGTGTTTGTTTGTTTTTATTTAGACAAAGGCTCTCATCATCATGGAAGTGAAAATAACCACAGAAACAATCCAAGCAATGATTAGCCGTGGGACATTGTTACAAAGGGAAAAGAAGGTGAACTTGCTGTCAGAAAACCTACTCACATCTCAGTTCTCCCATTTTCTAGAAAAATGATCTTGGGTAAGTTCATTGCTATTTTCTTCACCTGTAAAATGGGGGTAATAATCTTTCCCATATTTAACTGACAAGTTGATTGTAAGGCCCAAAAGGGATCATAGGTGTGAAAATGCTTTGTTATGGCCAAGTTTATGTATGTGCTGTTTTATTGGTAAGTGTGTGGGAGAATGGTCTCTTCCCTGTGGTCATTGCTGCTGACCCCCAAATCCAGGTGAGAGGGGTTCTCAAAAATCTGTTCTAGATGGAGAGTGAAAAGCTTGTTGGCTATCAGATTTCTCAAGCTCCAAGACCTGAAAAGTCTGATTGTGCAGAAGAGGAGTGTAAGACTTTTGAGTTTACTAGGGTGTATGAAACTCACCCAGAGGAAACTCCCTCCATCAATACTCTATTACTCATAGGGGCACTGGACTAGTCTACGATTAATTCAAGTCAGTCCCCAGGTAGTTCATGCTGGAACAAAATGAAATGCTTGTAGATTATCCAACAGTTGACAAAAGGAAATTTGCTTACTCATCACAGAGAAGGATATTCAACAAGGATAGGATTGAGGACATCTCAAATTGAGTGTAGCTCCTCTGCCTGAGTTGTCCATCAATTTCCACTGTCCAAGCATCAGAGGGGGGTCTGGACTTTCTTGTGACTGATCTGTTCTTGGGCAGTAAGGGAGTGATATCAACAGCCTGAGCCTTTAGTCTCTGGAGCCAACCAAATGGAAGAATAATTTCAATACCTTTGAAGGAAAAACTAGGCTAGCTCATATTAAGAGGAGGGGTTACGACATTGATCCCACCAGTGGCATTGAGAGATGAAGTGATTTCCCTAGGGTCATACTGCCAATAGATATTAGAAAAATAATTTGAAACCTCATCTTCCTGACTGTGCCTACCTTTCTATCTATTGCAAAATGCTACTAAGATTACAAGTAAATAAACTAGTAAAATGTGCATTATCACCAGAGTCAGGGACTCAGATTGGCATTTCATTCCAGAGTGGGGCCAGAGTAGAATTTACTTCATTTTCATTCAACAAATATTTGCAAAAGCAGCTAGATAGGAAATACAGAGATGAATGTACCAGTCTTTGCCCTCCAGAAGCTCTGTCAGGGAGATGTTATATACTGAAATAATGATATTACAAATTAGAATGCAATAAGTGAAGCCTGATGCTGAGATGTTGTGTGACAATGAAGAAATCATGAATCACAATTTTATTCACCAAGGTAAATCTAAACTTTGACTCAAAATATGAAGTCGTTTGGTTTTTGGGGTTTCGGTGTGGGTTTATGATCAAAGCTTTTGGCTATGGTACAAATCAAACTTGGACTCTTCTCAAAATCCATAACCTTGTGATTTAGAAAAACGAGCCATTTCCTTTGCCATTGAATCTCTACTTCACAAACAATTTCAGAGTTGAAAAAGACCCAAGGGAACATCCATTCCTATACTTGTAATTTAAAATAAAGGAGAAACTACCTGTGAACCAAAAAACTTCCTATGTACATTCCCTTTTTACTAAAACATATACACATTTGAGTGGGTATTCCCTTGCTCCCAATATAGTAATAACCATAAAGCACAAAGGATCTGTGATTTCATCAGCATAGGGATCTCACTATCTCTCTTAGTTATAAGTCACAATAATAATAACAATTATCTTATCTATGACATGATAGTTTACAAAGTGCTTCCTTCACAACAACTTTGTGTGATAAAACAAATGTTTTGCAGGTAGCACCCCTGTCTGGGATCACTCTCTCACCTAGGTGCTTCCATTCACCTGATTTTCTGGGGCGGGGGAGGGGGGTAGGGGGCAGCTGATTACTACTCCCCTTAGGGTTCAATGGGGAAACCCTGAGGGATCTGGCATTTCTGGTACCACCCCTTATAAACTCTCACCCAAGTGCTTTCTATTAATAGTCAACTAATAGTCATCAATTAGGTTTTAGAAAGGGGATTTCGCAAGAAGGCTAGCAAGAACAGTTCATGTAAAACATACTACCCCTCCCTCCAAACTAGATGCATACTTTCCACTTGCACAAAGTCCCTAGTAAGAATGGGTTTAAACATAGAGTCAAGGCTCACATGCTGAGAACAGCTATGGCCAAGGGATATCTTCCAGTTACTGGCTCTAAAAGTCGCTATCTTCCCTTTTGGAATCCTCATGAAGTTCACTTAGACAAGGCTATTCCTACCATTCCAGGTTGCTCCTTTGATGGGCCAAGCCATTTTATTACTGATGGTGCTCTCTTCTCCCTTCTACTCAGGTGCCAGGAAAGATAACACTAGTTGTCAACCAGCCACTATACTGGCTCTTTGGCTGGCTTTACTGTTGTTGAGAATGGATGCTCATATACTATTCCAAAATCTCTCTATATAGTTTAATATCTGGATGTGTTCATCTGAATGTCACCTTTTGGTCATTTCCTAACTTGTGTGGCTACTCTAATGTTTTTTTGCTTTTTTGGAGGGTAATTGGGGTTAAGTGACTTGCCCAAGGTCACATGGCTAGTAAGTGTTAAGTGTCTGAGGCCAGATTTAAACTTGGGTCCTCCTGACTCCAGGGCTGGTGCTCTATTCACTGTGCTACCTAGCCACCCCTCTGACTACCTCTTATGAACTCTCTTACTGAATCTGTTTGGTGGTGGGACCTCTGATGTATCCTTTGAATGTGTCAAAATCAAAAGGGCTCCTGGGTACTCCTGCCTCAGAATAATCATTCATCTAAGATCAAAAAAGAAGAAACACAAAAATATAGATGTTCCATGTGTTCATGGACACATGGCAGCCAGGTAGAAGGATGAGGCTGACTGCTATGCTCCCACCTCCCTAGTTCTGCTACACTGGCTGACAGGAAGGGAGAGACTAAGCAAAGGTTAAGGAACTTATTTCTGCATGTATATTCATTTATGGTTCAGTTGAATCTGACTTAGTATTTCTTCTAGTTCCATAGTCAATTAGAAGACTTGACCATCACACAGTACCAACCCTTAAGTCATTCATGGTCAGAAACTGTCTCCTCAAAATTTTCACATGGTTGTATTAGAAGGAAGCAGAGAGAATATTTCTGCAAACCTTCAATTTCAATTCAAAAATTCAATTTGCCCCCTATAAGCTAGCTCAGCCACATTACACATGCAATTAATAAAACTAAAGTTCAAAGATGAAATGATTTATCAAGGCAAAAGATTAATACAATTATTTTCTATTTTTTAAATGTTCAAAAATATTTTTACAATTAAGAATTTCTTTTTTCTTTCTTATTTAAGTGAAATTTCACTTTCTATTTCTTCCTGTTGCGTTCTGTTGTAATTTTTTTCAAATACTGTTTTTTTTTACTTTGAAAAATATATCATTTTATTTTTACACTTAAAAAGATGTGTATTGAAACTAATAATAAAGTTCTATAAAAGTTATTTATTGCTGGAAGAACTGCCAGGGGAAAAGGGAGAGTGTTACCTTTTTTAAATGATCATTAGAAAAAGTTAGATAAATAAACAAAAACAGTAAAACTTTTTTTTAATTTAAGGAACTTTTTTCAGTTACAAATTTTATAAATACAAAAACAAATAATGCTGGTTATTTATTTAGATTCTGTACTAGGGACAGGTATCGTCCACTCTAGAAGGAATTTTCCTTGGGATTAGGACTTTCTTTGTCCCTGATCTATATTATCTGGAGTTCTTTTTTTCCTTTTTTTGCCTTTTGGAAGGCAATTGGGTTTAAGTAACTTGCCCAAGGTTACACGGGTAGTTTTTTTTTTTTGTGTGGGTGTTAAGTGTCTGAGGCTGGAACCGAACTCAGGTCCTCCTGACTCTGGGGCCAGCACTTTACTAAAACACTGTGCCACCTAGCCGCCCCTTATCTGTAGTTCTTACACTGTATTCTCTGTGTATTGAGAGTTGTGGTCTTCAAGAATCTCAGAGCTGGTTCAATCAATGGAGCTACAAACTTTCAATAAACCCTAAGTGATCTGAACCAAGGCATTGTCTGATTGTTTCCAACTTGGTCTAAGATTTGAAAACTACCAACCCTAGTTTGTGTCTGGGCAATACAACTACTAGCTGGCCACTGATTGGAGTTTCAGTAGACTGAAATGTTGCTGAATGTTGCCCCTATCTGCTACTTGGGAACCTCTGTTAGGGCATAGTCACAGAGCTGTAGGTTTTAACCACAGTCAGCAATCCCTGCTCTTATCACTCAGCTACAGTATGTGAGCTGAATACAGGTTCATTCTCAAGAATAGGACAACTGAACTACATACAGACTCACCCTTGGTTGTAGCCCTTTCTCTGATCATTTACCTCTGTTCTGAGTCCTCAATGTCGGACTGGAAAAATGACCCACTGTCATTTCTCCTTGGACTTTCCATTCATTCTTCAGTCTGGTGCTCTTCCTTGGTCTTGGCAGGAATAGTTGTGGGGAAATGCAGAACTGTATTACTTCTTTTTACTCTGCTATCTTTGGTGGTTCACTGACTCAGTTGTTCTCTTAGACATCTGCTTTTATGTATACACTAAACATTTTATTTCCAGATGTTCACCTCTTTGTTCTGTACATTTTGTACATTGGGATTCTATTGAAATTATTTGTATCACAGAGTAACACAGCATTGTTACTCTGGTCATGCTAGAGAAACCTCTGTTATGCTTTCAATTGAAGATTGTTTTATCTGCCGGTGTTTTGAGTTTGGTTTGCTCTTGTAAGGTTGTAATTGTCAGGTCACTTGACAGACAGACATATGTTCTGTGATTGCTTAAAGAGAAATATGAAATTGATTAGACAATATGGGGAAGGATAATGCTATATATGACCTGTGTGTTGCAATGGAAAGAATATTGACTTTAAAGGTGAAAGATCTCAGTTCAAATTCTTGATCTACTCCTTACTACCTTGTGTCCTTGGACTCAGTTTCCCCATGTAACATCTAAGGTTCCTTCTAAGTCTAAATTTATGATCCCATTTAAGAAATTATGGGAGAGCTAGGTGGCACAGTGGATTGAGTACCAGGTCTGGAGTCAGGAAAACCTGAGTTCAAATCCAACCTCAGACACTTACTATGTGTGACCCTGGGCAAGTCATTTTATCCTGTTTGCCTCAGTTTCCTCATCTGTAAAGTGAACTGGAGAAGGAAATGGCAAACCTTTCCAGTATCTTTACCAAGAGAATCCCAAATGGGATAACAAAGAGTTGGATGTGACTAAACTAACACAACACAAATTTAAGAAATTACAAAAATATTATGAGAGTTAATAGTATCTGTCAGACCATAATTGTTTGCTATCCACATCTGATTCTTCAAAGATTGTCATTAGCAGATACCTAACTCCCTAGATATGAAGTGGATCTCACCAAGTGATGAATAATGTAATTTGTGCAAGATCATGCAATGAATTAGTGACAATTTGGGGACTTAAGCTCAGGTCCTCTGATACCAAGAAAACTTTTAATTCCTGAATGAGCTTAGTAGAAAGCAATGAACATTCACCTGCCCAAATTGTCAGACATAGATTCAAATCCAAGTTCTACCAGTAACTCATCTCATGACCTTTTCTAAGTGAAGCTTCATTTTAATCACCTTTTAAATGTGATAATGGAATCAGATAACCTGGAAAGGTCCCTTCCAGACCTGGTGTTTTAAGGCCTATGACAGTGGAGACAGGTGCTGCACTCCTCCCCTATAATGTTAAGGGATTTTGAAGATCTTCCCTGCCCATTAATAGGCACATAGAGCCCTGGCCCCAACTACTTAGATGTCTATGTTCCCTCAGTCCAGTGATGTATGTAAAGTATATAGTATAGTAATATTGCCATGTCCATACAGCTGAAGCCCTGTCTGTTGGTCTTTGTGCTAATTTCTCTGCTTGTATCTTCTATATTCACTTCTTTCTCAGCAATTAAAGTAGGATTATTAACCCCTTTGAAACTGCCTTCCCTTTAGGAAAGCAAATCAAAGAACCTGTGCTAGCAGGCCATCCTGGATGTCCCTTTTCCTTCAGAAGCCTTGTCTTTTCATAAAGTGTATCATCAGGTATCCACCTCCAAGGACCTGAGTCAGTGCTAAGGGACACCACACAGTGTTGGCTATGGATGACCTTGCCTGCTTAGCATCACTTACAAAGAAGCAAAGTCCCAAGTGAATGGCTTCTGTCATGGCATTGGGAGCTTTGCTAGAGCCCACTCAGAGTTAAATCTATAGTTTCCCCACTTTGGACCACAATTGACTATGAGTTAGTATTGCACAACTTTCTCTCACAAGATAAAGACAACAGACTGCAAGAGGGAAGACATACGGGATTAAAATTTTAGAAATGTTTCTAGCAGAGCCCACCTAAAAATACACAGCAATAATATGTATGGACCTAATGTTTCTTTTTTAAAAAATCTCTAGCATGAAAAAAGAAATTTAGCTATTTTATATGTCCAGACTTGAGTAAAGCTGTTTGTGTCTTCTAAGGAAAGGTAGGGATCAGAGAAACAGAGGATTTAGAGTTCCTATACATCTTTATGATAATCTGGTCCAAGAAAGGAAGTGAATTCCGAGGTTCTAAGGCCTATGAGTAATAGAGCCTAGATTAGTCCTAGCAATAATCTTAGTTTAGTATCTTTTCCATTACACATACGTAAACATCACTTGAACTAAGAAAGTTCCAGTTTTATTTCCTATGGACCTTCATTTATTTTCTCCTGCAAAATGAAATTTTTCACTTAGGCGACAAATACCTCCTGGCATCTTATTCCTCATCTCTTATTTTGGTTTTGTTGAAGCTGAGACACAGACTTTTCTCATTCTTGTACCCATAGCCAAGCTTCTCAGATCAGTGTTGCTAGAAGCTGGGCTATGCATAAGGCTACTCACATTGCCTTTGTGTTCATGACTTTCTCCCCTGGCAGTGTGATTTCTTAAAAATACATCAATTGCATCCTGCAGAGACATCTCATAGACAAGCAGTTTCATCAGTAATCTAACCCATGTCAATACCCACCCCACCCAAACATCTGCAGCTGATAAATTCTTTTACTACTCATAAATGACACATTAAGAATACAAAATTAGGTACTAAATGACAAAGGAATGGGGGTTGGAATCTGTACTAGAGGGGTAGAGAAATTTCTTCTATCCACTGCAGAAAATCAGTTTCCTAACTCTGCATTTTAGATATTTCCCAAACCATATTTAGTTGATGTGACATCAATAAATATTGAGAACTCTCAATATAGATGTCAGAGTCTATTTCTATTTAAAACCTGAATGAGGGGACCATTGGCAGATCTGACTAGAGACTCACGGTTTCCTTGTAAAGCTTATTATCTCTGCATCTATTTCTAAAGAAGCAGGAAAATACAGGCAGAAGATAGGGGAAGGAATAGAAAGAGTGCCCAAAGGCAATTTCACAGTCCAGTCAAAGGCAGGGTCATCTTTTAACTAAGAAGAGGATACTTTCAGAGAGATGATCTTTGGTAAAGAATTAAGTTTTTCACTTTCTGCATTCCTTGTCTTGAAGAACTTGAGACTAGGACTTCAGCAGTGGCCATGGCAACAAGCTTTTAAAGTGGTAATTCCGAAAGAGCTGAACAGAACCAGAGCCAACCCTATAGTACTTTCCTCAGTGGGCCTCAGCTCTGTTATGTAAGCAGGTCAGACCCTCTTCTCCCCAGAACATATCTTTTTCAGTGTAGCTTGGATGTGTATTTCAGGAACCATACAAGAAAAATGTTATAAACACAAGAAATAAGTTATTTTAGACTTAATGAGCTAGGCCTTCTTTGAGGTAAATGAATTTCTAGCCCACTCATTCTTATTTGCCTAGATGAAAGGACAGAAGGGAAAACATCTTGACATTTTTTTCTTTCAACTGACACAGTGAAACCAACCAGTATTCCAATTCTTTTACTAAAGAAAACTACTTTAGTCCTTGTGGAGACCTTTAGCATAGTTATTTTGATTTTTAACCATGTATGCCTATAATTATAAAAATGTAATCCTATAGTAAGATATCATTATACTGATTTCTTAAAAATCGTACAATATAGAATTGTGTGCCTGTGAAATTAGACCACTGAAGCAAAAATATTATGTATCACACATTTCTTTTCCCAAGGCAGAAAATTGATCCCTCCATGATAATTGAAAAAAAAAAGATATAGTTTTAGAAAGAAATCCATTTAATCATTTGGTAGGGGAAAAAGCCAGAAGGTTCCCCTTCCTGCTAATTAAAAATTATTAAGGACATTTCCTGAAATATACCCCCAACCACCACCAAGTTCCTTTGAATCCAGATTGTAGCAAGAAGGACGAGTAATCCTAATCATAAAGTAATGTTATCTGAGAGTGCCAATAAATAAATAAAAACTGGGGCAGGGAGAGAATAACTCATTAATCTGTTGAAATGCAAATTAGATCTAAGTCTGCTGTGGCTCAATGTATCAACCCAAAAAACTTATGGCATTGATACATTTGCAATTTATTTCTGCAGATTTTTTAAAGATGTTTTTGGAAGGTGATTCATTCAATAGCAGTCAACAAATGTTTATTAAATGTTTGTGGTGTGCAAAATTCTATAAAATGTTATAGAATCATAGAAGATTAGAATGGGATCAGACCTCAGCTGTTGACTTATCCAACTCATTCCCAAAAGGAAAACCTTTTTAACATTCATCCTCTGCTTGAAGCCCTTAAATTAAGGGGAAAGCACCACTATGTGAGATTTCCATTGCACTTTTGGATAGCTCTCATGGGAGTAGGGGGTAGGAAGTGAGAGGGGCACAGGGGTTCTTTCCTGACATTATGCCTGTTACCATTTTTGCATTTTCCACTTATAACTCTTAGTTCTGCTGTTTGGGGTTATATATAGAGAGAAACTTGATCCCTCTTTTGCATGATACCTCTATGGACTGTATGTTTTGTAAGATAGTCAAAATGAAAAAAAAGTAAAAGTTTTTCTTTTTATGTTTTCTACAGGTGACAGTGGGAGAAAGATAAAAACCACAAAGGCTTGCCTTCATGTCCTTGCCATTTATACCCAACATTATAATATCCAAAACAAACAGATTTGTGGGTGGAATCATCTCTATTCCAACAATACTTAAGGATTATCCACGCTTATTTCCATTTATAATAAGTGACCTGTCACACTTTGATAAATCTAGTGTTTTAGCTTGGATTCAAGTATCTTCTCAGATAACAAAATTAGCTTGAGAAAGCTGATCTTGTACTGTTGGTCAAAGGGCTCTCTGGATCTGAGATTCAAGCCGCCTTACAAATTTCCCTAAAGATGGGGTTCCCCTCTTTACCTTAATCCTCAAGATGTGGGATTCATAAACCTTCTGTATTATGGACCACTTTGGCAGTCTGGTGAAATCTTTTAAGAATTGATATTTTTAAATGCATAAAATAAAGTACACAGAACTACAATGGAAATCAATTATATTATCAAGGAGAAAAAAATTAAATTCTACGACCCCATAGTAAGAATTTCTGCTTGAGATACTTTCTATAAATAACTAGAAATGGGAGAATTCATGAGGCATAATTTACCTGTTGTGGTTTTGAGCTATTATTTGATTTGCAGTTGCTGTGCTAAATTCTGTTTTACCATCTAATAGTAGAATATGCATTAGCTAAAATACCTGAATATTTGGAGTTGCATAGTAACAAACAGAATACACTGAAGTTTACAACACTATAGCCAACTTTCCAAATCTAAACTATACCTTAGACAAGTAAGATATCAAAATTCTCTGCCACCTGCTTCAGTTTCAGCTTGTCAGCTCTTGGTGACTCAGGGAACTTTGGCTAAGAGCCTGGAAAGGAAAGGAAAGGAAAGCTAAGGAGAGGAGAAGTAGGATACAAGAAAAAGGTAGAAGGGAAGGAAGTCAGTGTTGTGGTTTTTTTAAGTTTTGTTAACTGAGAAAAGATTTCTGGGGGCTAGAGCTGGTTTATGGAAGAGCAGTTGGTAAACAGCTAAAACCAAAGACCATGATTGAGGCAGTGGATGTTGTCTTTCTGTCTCGAGTTGCTTAAGTTCAATATCCTGACCCAAACTTGCCACTCCCTTTATCCTGTGCAGTGTTACAGTATTTTGCTGTGTAGGTACATTAGGCACTTTTCATTTCAATCAGTTCTAGATCAGAATCATAAAGGCATGAGGGAACTAAGAACTTTAAGTCAGAGCAGTTTGTCCAGTTGCTGATAAGAGACTCCCAAGTTATACATCATTCTCTATCTGGGACATTGCATAACATCCAAAGAACTTTCAGGGAAGCACTTAGGACATCCAGGAAAAAGGATTGGTCATATGCCAATGAATCAGAGTATGTCACAGTCATAGGACCAAGTGCTGCAAGGGACTTTGGAAATCATTTAATCTAGCCATACTCGTTTTACCAATGAGGAAACTGAATCCCAGGAAGAAAGAAGTAACTTGCCCAACATCACATAAGTAAGTAGCAGAACTGAGATTCTGATTCTAAATCCAGTGCCCTTTAGATTAAAGGAAGACCTTTGATGCTAGAGCACGTTTCCATTTTAACCTTAGTATAATTTTGTCTAGAGTAAGTATTTGACAAATGCTGCTTAAATTGAATGCCCCCAGGCAAAGGTCATGCAAGATAGAAAAGGAAAGCACAGGGTTGCAAAGATTGACATTGGACTGGAAGAAAAAGGGGCTTATTCATTTGTGTTTTAAATTTATAGTATTTCATTCTTTTTGTAGTCAATTGATTCCTGGCTACTTACAGCAATGGAATACAGCATAGAAAATGCACAAATTTTGATAATCACAAAATTACTTTTCAAATTAATCAGAATATAGACTATACTTTTCCCCAAAATCTGGAACAAAATCTAGTTTCGGTTGATAATAATATTCTTAGTGCCATCAGGATGACATTTTATAAAGAGCAAGGAATTTTAGTATAATTTGGAAATTCAAATGTATAGTTTTAAAAACAATTTTTCCTTAATAAAGTAATTTTTATAATTTTCATATAGGGAATTATACATAAATTTACATTTTACTATAAAATATACATATCAATATATGTGTATATATACACAGAAATATATACACCTACATGTATATGTGTGCATATATATAAATATATGTATGTGTGTGTGTGTATATCACAAACACATGCCCATGAGATCTTTTTTTAGGAGAATATGCTATATTCAGGTCAACATAGTATATTTAATTTTTGGAAAGCAATAAATATAAATGTGCCCGATGTTCTGAAACTTAAAAAAAAATCAGCAAATAGTGAACCCTACTGTAAAGGTCTATTCATTTATCTTCTACAGTATACCCACTGTTCCACTCACCCCCCCCCCACCACCTGTATATCTAAGCTTTAAATAGTCTAAATCATTAATCTCTCAGACTAATACAAATAACAATCTAAAGTAAAACTGGGCTCTTTCTGAAAATTTGCTAGTTCACATCTTCCCACAGCTAAACTACTTTGGTTGATAAGACCCCTGCCCTGAGCACTTCTAGTTCTAGTCCTAGTTAACAATTTCTTCTTTATCCTGAATATTTTTACTTCATACCCTTTATATCTTTTTGACATCCCTGACTACCCTCTCCAGTAATAGCTATTCCTTTTTGCATGCCCTCGAAGCCCAAGATAAATGCTCCTGGAGAAAGGCATGTATCCCATATTGAAAATGTATATAATCTGGACTCTTGTTGATAATGCAGAAATGCATTTATTCTTTACTATTTGGTGCTCTCCCACACTCTTCACAACAGCTATTTTAAACTTTCTCTTCTCAAACCTTCTACATAATTTCTTCTTCCTTTTCTCTCATCAGAGAACCTTACTTTCTATTTTATTGAAAAAATAAATGGAGGCATACATTACGAGTTCCCTTTCCTCCCCAACTCAATACTTGAAAATTCTTTGTTCTCTCCTTAGCTCTACTTCCTGATGAAGAGGTAAGCCTTCCTCCTTTGACTCGACCTCCACACCCTCATATTTTGCCAAGAATGGATCTACAGGCCACTGTGTTTTTATAAGACTTAGTAAGCTAAGAATGGTTTTTACATCTTTAAATTATAATTATGCTCCTAACTCTCTACCTGAAATAAATTTCATACAGAAAAAAGAAGGGAAATAGACAGACCTGAAGAGCAATTATATTATCCATAGGCTTAAAATGAGCTAATCATTGTAATACAGTGCCACTCTAATTTCTCGTTCTACTTATAGTCTGTCCCCTTGCTAATCTATCCTCCCCATTGTTGCCAAATTGATATTCCTAAAACAGAAATCTGACTGTGTCATAGCCCTACTCAAAAATTGTCAATGTTTTCTTACTGTCAATAGAATAAAACACAAACTCTCAAACAATCATTTAAGTCCTTCACCAGTTTGGATCTCGTCTACCTTTCCAGTCTAACTCAAAATTATGCCCCATTCACATACTATTTTTTCTTGTCAAACTGGACTGCTAAGTGTCTCTCATACATTCCATTCAATCAGCTATTTCCAAGTGTTTGCACAGTGAGGATTCATGTCTGAATAGCACAAGCTTATTTCTGTTTATAAGAATCTGTATCTTCCTTCAAAGCATAGTTCTGGTATCATAGATTAAATAAGGTTTTTCTAATCCCATCAGCTATTAATGCTCTCTGCCTTGATACGACTGTACCAATTTGTAATTATTTGTGCATACACGTTACACAAAGGCACACACATGCACACGCACACATGCACACACAGGCACGCACACACACACCTCCAGAAGAATTGGAAGCTTCTTGAAATCAAGAACTGTTTCATTTTTTTTTTACTTTGTATCTCCAGAACCTAGCCAAGTACCTAGAATATAAGTGGCATTTTGTGGATGTTTTTGATATAAATTCATCTCTAACTAAATCAAACCAAACTAAACCAAACCAAACAAAAGTCAGTGTTTGATACATAAATAGATCTATAATATCATTCTTTTGGGAGAACCCTCCAATGATGCAGACTTCCACCTCTGCCTGTCCATCCCATAAGACTCTTGTTCATGCTTTCTCAAAATTTTCTTATGGGGGTACACCAAACATGTCAGAGATATTCCTGAGTTTTTCTTGACATTGTAAGAGCTCTAGTGGAGGGAGCACTCTGACTATCCACCTGTAATTTTTCACTCTTCACATCTTATTTTTTCCTTGCCTAATGTTTAGCTAAGGGTCATTGAACAAGGATATTGTTATATCTTCCAAGGAAGCCTGAATGATCTGCATATATGGGATAGGAGACACCTTGTTGTAAGAGAGTCTATAAGGCAGTGTTTATCTCTATTGAACTGAATGCTATGTTTTTTAATCATCAGACAAAAACATAGTAACATCCCTTATTCTTATTCTTCCAGTCAATTGTAAGATGAAATTAATGTGGCCCATTGTTAAATATCACTTCCAAAAGTCTGTGATTCCCTATTAATACACTCTCTAAAGATGCCCCAAATTCACATAGAGATGATCCTAGAAAAGATTTTGTATCAAAGGCAAAGTAAGCATAAGTGGATAGTAGTAACATAATATTATCTCAGTCATCTTTTTTGTACCAATAAGGTCAATATTTTTTCCATGTTTTTACTGTCTTTTCTTCCTTTAGATACTTCATAAATCAGTCTCTCAATATCTTGACAATTATATTACCTCAAACACTGATTTCCTTTATATATAGTTGATCCAATCTGGCTGTTTTTACCATCTTTATTACCATTTCTATTTCTTCTGTAAAGACCACAGGGAATGTAATGTTAGGGTCCAAGTGTGGTGATTCCATTGTGCTTTCTAGAGAAAATAGTTTTGTCATAATATTTTTTTTGCAAATCTTTTCCATTTTTCTTCTCTCTGTAGTCATCTTTACATTTTCATCTTGCCATGCCCTTATTATGATTTTGCTTGGTTAGGTAATTTACCAGCCTTTCTTTAGACTGGTTTTACCCTTCACAGCTTCACCATGCTTTGTTTCAAGATGGTATTATTTCTCATAATCAACCACCATCCTTCCTAAGATTTTATAGCTAAGTTTATATGCTAACACTATGTTGCCATAGGCAGACATATCTCTCTTTGGCAAGTAAATCAAATTTTTGCTGACTAAGGCACTTTCTGTGTTACCTTAGTCTCCTTGTCAATGCAATTAATTTACATTGGTTTAGCTTCTGGATGAAATTATTATAATTGATGTCAATGTTATTTCAGTTGCTTAAATAACTTAAGGTTGAATCTTCATTCTATACCACATATTTTTCTCATTGTTACCTTCATTTTTGGTTATAAATTCACATCTTTAGGTATGATGAGTAGACGGTCTCACTGTGCATAGATAACCTACTCAAGGATGACTTCTACATACATAAAAAATCTTTTCCTGTCTGTTAAAATATAACTAATTTCATTCTTTGTGGAATTGTTTGATACTTATGTTCAGTCCCTAAGAAAGTGTTCATGATATCTAGGCTTGAGGCACTCCTTCATTGCTTTTTCCTGAACCATATATTCTCACATATTTCTCCTCATCCTCACCTTTTTTTACCTTGGCATTGGTCATCTTGGTATAAATTCACTGTACTGTAATATTGTTAACGACTCAGAAATAAATGAATATCAGAATATATTACTGATTTGACTTAAAGGATTTTAGCATAGTCTACATATTTTTTTTACTACTTCATCCTTAACAACCAATGTTGGTTCATGAACTGAAAATATTTTCCTGGTTGTCTTTTTTTTAATATTTGTCACTAGCACCAAAATACTTGGTGATCAAACATTTTATGATATGGTATTTCTTGTAGTTTTGGGGCATATCATAAAACACACTACTTCTTTCTTTGCCTTTCTAAGAAGTGCCTGTAAGTCATCTCTCCATTTAGACTCCACTTTTCTCTTCACAAAAGTCTAACTCTGTTGCCTCATCATAACATGAAGACAACCCTTGCTTCTTGAAGGCTATGTCAACACATCATGAATTTTGAAAGATCCTGTCATGCTGGAAAGGTTTTGCATATGTCCCTGGGATTAGATTGAGAATATTTTCTGAGGACCATCCCAGTTAATAACAAATATATCTGGCCATTTGGTGGCAAAACTTTGTTTTTTTTGTAAGCATGGCAACTCATGAGACAAATATTTTAAAATGGTCATTAGAAATTGATTAAAAAAGATTTTAAAAGTATGAGGATTTTTCCCCTTTAGCTTCTTTCCTGAGGTCTGGATCATGTGTCTCTCCCTTCTTAGAGAAAGTCCAAGCCTATCACGGATGAACATAAAGCTTGTGATGCATGTTGTCTCAGCAGTTGTCATCCTAATGGAACCATCAGAATACACCCTGGAACCCAGAGGTAGATAAAATATAGGCAGAAGAATAAAGATGCATGATTCAGGGAGAGAGACAATGTAAATTGAAGGTCATAACCACACAGCTGGTACTTGTTCAGGAAACAAGGATTCATGAAGAGACATTAAACCTATAAGAAAACTATCCAGCATTGGATCTGTTCTTCCCCCACTGGCATAACTACTTTCACCACAAGAAGGGAATTAGTTGTTGATAAGCTTACTATTATTGATTTCCCTGGAGCTTTAAAATGCCACAGAAGATAGAGGAAACAGTTAGGATGGTGCCCATTACCAATTAAGAGGTTAAATACAAGTCATTTGAGACTGCCTCGAGTCATCTCATTTAAAAGAAATGACCTGTAGAATTAATTCATACTGTAGAATTCTATCCCCTCCACACCCCCAACCTCATTATGTATTCCCTAGAAGCTAGAAAATGGTTAACTGCTCAAAAATGAATAATAATCACAGTCATGGGCTCTTGGAATTGGAAGGGACTTTAGAGATCATCTAGACCAATGCCTTCATTTTACAAAAAGGAAAACTGAGTCCTGCAAAGGTTAAGATTGGCATGAGTTTTCCTAGTCTTCAAATATTATACAGGTGTACTGTTGCCAAGCATATCAACATTTTCATAACAGGGTTGTATCCTCTCTAGGGTTTGATTTGGCAGCTTCATCTGTATTCTTCTTCTGTCTTGGTGATCAGGAGTGTTCTGTGAATAGGAATGTGAGCTCTACTTTGACCAAAATTCCCCTGAAGGAGATAAGGCTAAGACATGGTCTCTTCCCAACATTTAAACTGAGCTTATGACCATAGAATTTCTCAAGGTCTAAGTTTTGACATCTCTAAGAGGGAGATAACAATATCTATCAAGCCTGTGGGGCACCAGATCCTCAAGGCCTAGACTGGGTATATTTCCATACCAGTGGTTCAAGCCATCATTTAAAGACCAATCAAGACCTGTGGATGACCTCTTTGATTCCCTAAAAGGAAGCCCACCTTCCCTAACCCACTATACCCTTAGGGAGATGGAAGTTGTAAAGAAGTGGTCCAAGACTGAGATGGGCTGAGAATAGGAGACATAATAAAATCAGAAAATATTTATTAAACACCCAGTATGTGTCCAAGAAATATAAAAGTGAAGCAATTTCTACCGTCAAGGAGCTTGCATTCTACTGGGGAATAAGAAATACAATGTATTCATTAAGAATTAAATGTAGAGTGTGTGTGTGTGTGTGTGTGTGTGTGTGTGTGATAAATGCACTATGATTCCAGCAGGGGCCACTAGGAGGGAAATTACAGAAGATCAGCATAATTACATGAGTCGTTTGGTTAATGCATGCCTGAGTCCCTGCTCTGGGAATAGTGGGTTACAAGAGTCAGGAAGACTACCTTCCTGCATGTGAGTGAGACAGTTGCTCCAATCACATCTCTGTTTCATCATGTAGGCCTTTTTGGAATAGCATATATGGGCTAGGATAGTTAGGGCCAGAAAAAAAATAAGCTTCAAAGATGATGCAAGAGATCCTGACTACATTTATCCTTGTGAAGTTTGTCCTGTGCACCACTCCTTCCAGAGAGATTGGAAAATTGGAGTAGTCAAGTAAATTATATATCTGAAAGAAAGCATATCCAGGAATTCCTTGAAATAAAGTGTGTTCACATAGACATGGCCAATTCTCTTCCAAAGCAATAAGACATTCTAAATTCTCTTCCATGAACCTTTCTTTGGTCCTACTGCGCAAAAGTTCTCTCTTACCTCTGCAATCTAACCATAATATTCTCTGCCTCTCTTGCTGTATTTTACTATCCTACCTTGAATTGTAGGTTTTTGTTTACATGTCATATCTCTTCTACTTAATGGTAAATTCCATGAGGGTTAAAGGTTAGGGGGCCATCAGCATCTAAAATATTAAAAAGGTAAATTTTTGAAGTGGGTTTTTTGTAGTTTAGTATTGGAAAGAAGTCATATAGCCAGACTGGGACTAATTGATTAATAAATTGGGAGAGATCCTAATGATTGGAGGTACCAATGAAGTTAAAGAAATACTGGTATTGGGTGGAGAGGAAAGGAGAGGAGAGAAACCACATTTAAAATCACAGAGGTGGAAGAATGCCATGGAACAATTTAGTGATGGTAATTCATGATACATGAGTAGAAGTAGAAATATGTAAAATCAAAGAAGCAAAGAAAATATGAGTTTAAGGGACCCAGTGAATTATCTGATGCCCATTGTGACTAAATCAAATATACCACAATATAGTTAAAAGAGCACTGAGTTTGGAGTTAGGAGACATGAGTTCAAATTCTAGTGCTATCGCTACATGTTTGACCTTGGGCAAGTCATTTCACCACTATGGTATTGTTTCTTCATCAGTAAAAGGAGGGATTTGGACTCTAATATGTCTACTGACTTCTTGACTTCAAATCTAAAATCTTATTTTTTGTGCCAAACTGCTTCTAAGGACTTTTTTTTACTGAGGTCTCCAGATAATAATGATAAAGAAGCTTATGATGACTGATAGAAAATGTGATCATGAGAAGATCATAGAATGATATTCAGAAGAAACCTTAGAGGTCACCAAATCCAACCTATTCACTTTTTGAATGAAGAAAATTAAACCACAATCCAGTGCTTAGCACAGGCATAGAGTAGACATTTGATAGACGCTTGTTCACCAACTGACTAGTTGTTCCATGCTCTAAGAGATTCTCCAGTTATTTGCTTGATTCTCCTAAGCAACTTACTTATTAGCAAACAGTGATTTAGATGCTAAAGAAAGTTTGAGGTATCCCACAACTATGTATAAATTAGACTATTCACCTATGTAGTTCAAAAGACTGTGTTGACAAAAGAGTTAAAAAAAATTCAGTTCAAATTGTACATAGTAACAGCAACATTGTACAATGACCAACTTTGTTAGACTTAGCTCTTCTCAGCAATGCAATGATCTAAGACAATTCCAGAAGACTTGTGATGGAAAATGCTACCCACATTCACAGAAAGGAGTCTGAATGCAGATGGAAGCATATTCTTTTCTCTTTTGTTTTTTTTGCTTTTGTTTTTTCTTTCTTGTGGTTTTTCCCTTTTGTTCTGATTCTTTCATGACATCACTAAGGTGGAAATATATGTATTATAATTGTACTTGTATATCCTATATCAGATTGCAGGCTGTCTTGGGGAGGGGAATTGGAGGGAGGGAGAAAAAAATTTTGGAACTCAAAATCTTGTAAAAGTAAATGTTGAAAACTATCTTTGCATGTGATTGGAAAAAATAAAATACTATTAAGAGGGGGAAAAAATTCATTTCACAACTGAGTTCCTACAGTAAGGATTATATGAATCATGAAACCAGCCAACTCAACAATGCAATTTTTTTCAATCTAAGAAATTATTTTTTGTTTGATTGACTTTCATTCCCTGGGTCGTATGTGTGCTGCCTTTACAGAATTGTTCTTCAACTCTCTGCATGTATAATATAATTTAGAATTTCAAGGGACCTGAGGTATCATGCAATCCAACATCTTCTATTTACACAGAAGCTGTAAGGTCAGAATGGGGAAGTAATTTGCCCAGTGTCACATGGTTTTAAATATCAGAGGCAGGTTTATAACCCAGGACCTCTGGTTCCATATCCATGATACTGTTGGAATCCTCTCATAGTTAAGTAATGCAATAAGCAGAGCATTGGACATGAAATCAAAGAAAAATTTGAGTTTACATCTTTCCTCAGATACTTACTTGCTATTTGACCACTAACAAGTCATTTGCCCATTGCCTGGGTCAGCTGGTTGGCTCAGTGGATAGATCACCAGACCTGGAGTCAGGAAGACTCATGTTCTTGAGTCTGAATCCAGCCTCAGACGCTAGCTGAAATGACTGTGGGCAAGATACTTAATCCTGTTTGCTTCAGTTTCCTCATCTATAAAATGAGTTGGAGAAAGAAATGGCAAACCACTCCAGTATCTTTGCCAAGAAAACCACAAATAGGGTCATGAAGAGTCGGACCTGACCAAACAACTAAACAATAACAGCAAGTCACTTAATCTCTCTAGGTCTCAGTTTCCTTTTCTGTAAAATGAAGGGGTTCAGCTCAAAGGCCTCAAAAGTGCCTTCCAGCCCTATTACTATGATGTTCTCTTTAGTTAAGGTGCCTCCCCAATAGCACTGTTGTTCTTTCTAACCTGCAGTTTCACTTTATCTAAGGCAGATGAACCAGGACCCATTGAAAAACAATCACAGGTCTCTGTTAACTCTTTAGTTTGGGGCAAAAACAGCTCTCTCTCTCCATTCTTATTTCCTCACAATGACTTTTGAGAAATCAGGCAAAAGCCACAGAGACAGATCTGCTTTGTATCCAATGCCACATGTGAGAATTGGAACAGTGCAAAACATGACAAATGACTGGGAGGCAATTTGGCCTGTCATGTCTTAATTTACAGGATTCATTTGTGGATTCCCCCAAAATAACCTTCCTGGAGGAGCCTGTAGGGAGGTGAGATATGGGAAAGGTAGCAGCAGCACAATCCAAAAACACTCCCCATTGGGAATCAATGCCAGCATATGCTGGAGGAAAGTAGGACACAATCTTGGGGAACGGTTACTTCAGAAACAGAAAGACCTTTTCTACCTTATTCATAATCATACACAAACTTCTGTTCAATCAAAGCTTTTCAAAGTGTTATGTCTTTGAATTAGAATCAACCTGGTTCAGGTGTGTCTGACTCTCCATGACCCCACTTGGGGTTTTCTTGGCGAAGATACTGGAGTGGTTTGTCATTTTTTTCTCCAGCTCATTTTACAGATGAGGAAACTGAGGCAAATGGGGTTAAGTGACTTGCCCAGGGTCATACAGCTGGTAAGTGTCTGAGGCCAGATTTGATCACATGAAGATGAGTCTTTCCGACTCCAGACTCAGCACTCTATCCACTGTGCCCCCTAGCTGCCCTAGCCTGGCTGCCCTACCGTTGTTTCCCATCTGCTCTGTGTATATTTTATATGTGCAATATTGTTTGCATGTTTATTCTCTCATTAGAATGAAAACTCCTTAGGGCAAAGGCTGTGGTTTTAATCTTTCTTTGTAACTTCGGTGCTTAGCATGCTGGCCCATGGCAGGTGTTTAATAAATGCTTGTTAATGATGATGATGATGATGATGATGATGATAATGATTATATACTATCACAATGTTTTACCTCTTAACTTGTTTGCTTAATGAAATTTTAATTTCCTGGGTCAATGGATAGACTCCCTCAATCCTGAATACTCCCTGAGGAATTTTTTTTCTTTACTTTTGGCCAGTCTGACCTTAGTTACCGTGTTTCCCCGATAATAAGACACTGTCTTATTAATTTTTTTGGACAGAAAAACACCAGAGGGCTTATTTTCAGGGGAGGGCTTATTTTAATGAACATTGACAGCAATTTTAATAAACAGGTAAATGTGAACAAAAAAATGTACCTTTATTCAATAAGCAAATCACTGGGGAAGAACAGGATGACGCGCTCACTGCTGCAGCTCTGATTGGATGCAGCTCGGAGCGCGGCGTGCATTTCACGGGGAAGGGGGGGGACGGTGCATACAGAGGGTACCATAATGTAGCGTGTAGTGCAGGGGATCACCTTCACTACAGTAGCAATCTCAATAGGGCTTATTTTCGGGGGAGGGCTTATTTTAGAGGAATCTTACACAGTAAGGGGAGGGCTTATTTTCGGGATAGGTCTTATTATCGGGGAAACACGGTATCTTTCAGAAGTCAATATTCAGGTATTAAAGAACTCAACTCTATAAGAAATGTGTAATAATAAGGCCAATTCACATTTTTATAGCATTTTAAAGTTCTCAAGCTACTTTTTCTCACAACAATATCAGGAGAAGGTAGATAATGCATTTTTAATATTTTAAATTTTTAATAAATGAAACTCTGCCTTCTCTCCCTACCACCATCTCTCCTCCCCCTCATTGAGAATTAAAGAAATACAAGATCCCTGTACAAACATGTATAACCAAACAAAAATATTGGCCATGACCAAAAAATATATGTCTCAATCTAAGACTATCACTTTTCTCTGTGGAGGCTTATTAATGTTTAATAAGAAGCATATTTCATCCTTATTTCTATGGAATTTTGTTTTTGTGTTATATTAGTATATATTATATTATTTAGTTATAATATTTAGAGTTTTTAAATCTTTCAAAATATTGCATCTTTATAGTATTGTTTTTGTTATATATATTATTTACTACTGCATCTGTTCAATTTTTATGTCATTTCATACAAATCTTCCCAGGCTTTTCTGAAATAATCCTCTTCATCATTTCTTATAGCATAACAATATCCTATCATATTTGTATACCATAACTCATTCAACCATTCCCTAATTGATGGGTACTCCCTCACCTTCCAAGACTTTACCACCACAAGAAGGGTTGTGATAAATATCTTTGTACATGTGGGTCCTTTAAATCTTATTTATTTTTTAACTCTGGCACATAGACCTAGTAGTGATATCACTGAGTATGCACAGTTTAAAAACTTTTAAGGCAGAGTTCCAAATTGCTTCCCAGAATGGCCAGACTGGTTCATAACTCCACCAATAGTGTACTAATACTCCTATTTTCACACAGCTCCTCCAGAGGCTGTAATTTTCTTTTTCTTCTTTTTTTTTTTTTTTGGTCAGCTTTGCCAATCTGATTAGGTATTAAATAGAACCTCAGCATTGTTTTAATTTGTATTTCTCTAATTATTAATGAATTAGAGCAATGGAGTCAAATGCAAATAGAAACAGATCTGAGTGGGCAACAACATTTTTTTTTCATTTATTTTGTTAAACATTTCCCAATAACATTTTAATCTAGTTCATGCTGCACCGGGAGTTTTGTTGACTATACATCTCCTATGAGCCCATCAATTTGACACCTAGAACATCTCTTCATCTGGCTGTGGATATCTTAGATTTCTTCCTCTGAAAACTGCTTATTGATATCCTTTGGTCATTCATCAAGTGAGAAATGGCTCCTGTTTTTATAAATGTCAATCTTTCTATATATCTTAGAGTGAAATTTTTATCAAAGAAATGTATAAAAGTGTTTTCTCTTCCTAATTACTTATTTCTCTTCTAAATTTAGATGCATGGGTTTTGTTTGTACAAAAACTTTGAAGTTGCATGCGATCAGAATTGTCTGTTTGACCATCTTTGACACTCTATATCTCTTGTTTGGTCATGTACTCCTTTTCTGTCTATATACCTGTCAGGTAATTTCTTCCCTCCTCTAATTAGTTTAACATTAGCCTTTATGTCTTTATACTCAACTGAAACTTTTATCTTGGTAAATGGTGTGAGATATTGATCTACACCCTAATTTTTTACCAGACTGTTTTTCTGACAATTTTTGTCAAATAGTGTTCTTATACTTCAAATAGTTCTTACCCAAATATCTGTGATCTTTGTGTTTATCAAATGCTAGGCTACTGTGCTTGTTTTCCTCTGTATAGTATGTTCCTGATTTATTCCATGGATTGACCTCTCTGTTTCTTAGCCAGTACAAAATTGTTTTGATGATTACTGCTTTGAAATAAGGCCACTCCCTTCTCATTTTTCTTCATAATTTCCCTCAAGAATCTTGACTTATTTTTGCTCCAGATAAACTTTGTTACTAATTTTTCAACTCTTTTAAGTAATCCTTTGGTTTGTTTGATCAGTGTGGCACTGAATAACTAAATTAATTTAGTCAAAATTGGCCTTTTTATTATATTGGTTCCATCTACCCATGAGCAATTAATATTTCTCCAATTATTTAGGTCTGTCTGCATTAAAAGTACTTTGTAATTGTAGTTATTTAGTTCCCATGTGTATCTTTGAAAGTAGGTTCTCAAGTATGTTCTAATCTTTTGAAGTAATTTTAAATAGAATTTCTTTTTATATATAGTCCACTGAATTTTGTTGGCAATACACAGAAATACTGATGATTTATGTGGGTTTATTTTTATTCTTCAACTCATCTTACAGTGTTTATAGTTTCAATTAATTTTTAGATGACTCTATATAGAGTTCTCTAAGTAAATCATCCTGTTATCTAAAAAAAGAAATAATTTTATTTTTTTTTGTTTATGCTTATTCCTGTAATTCCTTTTTTTGGTCTGAAATGTCCAGTAGGTATCTTATATGGGACTGGAACCCAAGAGAGAGACTTGACAAGAAATACAGTCAGGGGGCAGAGCCAAGATGGCGGAGTAGAAGCACACAAACTTGGTGCAGGCTCCCCTCCAATCACTTCCAATACATGTAAAAAAATTACTCTAAACAAACTTTAGAGCTACAGAACCCACAAAGAGGAGCAAAGCTCTCACTGAAAGAAGCCTGGAAGGGCTACAGGAAGGATCTATCACACCAAGCTGGGAGCTGAGCACAGCCCCATGTGAGCCACATGGTTCCTGGCCCCAGGGCAGTGCCAACCATTGGTGGGCCCAGGGCAGACTTTAGGAGAGAGAATCACCAGCAGCTGTGGCAATTTCCAGAATTATCAACTCATAAATGCCAAAAAGAAAGTGAAAGGTCAGTGTGGAACTTTGTGGAAACAGGGGGATCAAGAGTGTGGTCCCACCCCTGCTCCCAGGGCAAAAAGCAGTGGAGGTGTGGGGGCTGTGCAGCCACCATTGCCTGGCTATCTCAGAAGGTTGAGGCTTGCAGATTGCAGGGGGACTAAGCAACCATTCAGAGGGTAATTGTTCTTGCTTTAACCTGCTTGGATCTGGATTGCAGTCTTAGGTGCTGGTCCTGGGTGTGTGACCAGGGAGCCAGAGCTTGTGGTGTCTGTAGAGAGGGCACCCAACTAATAGCTCCAGCAGCTGTGAAAACCCCAGCAATTTGGGATGAAACTCTCTCCATTCTGGAAGCAGAGTTCTACTGTGGCAAAGTGTTCAAAAGTCAAGTAATTAGCTGGCAAGATGAGCAAGCCCAAGAAACATAATTAAAGCATAGATTCCTTTTTTGGGGGACAAAAAAGATAAAGGCATGGAGCAGGAGGAAGACAGCGAAGTCAGAACTCTTACATCAAAAGCATCCAAGAAAAATATGAATTGGTTACAGGTCATGGAGGAGCTCAAGAAGGATTTTGAAAATCAAGACAAGTGGAGGAAAAATTGGTAAGAGAAATGAGAATGATGCAAGAAAGTCATGAAAAGCAAGTCAACAGCCTACTAAAGGAGACCCAAAAATACACTGAAGAAAATAATACCTTAAAAAATAGACTAACTCAAATGGCAAAAGAGGCTCAAAAAGAAAGTGAGGAGAATGTCTTTAAAAGCTGAATTTGCCAGATGGAAAAGGAATTTCAAAAACTTACTGAAGAGAATAACTTCTTCAAAATAAGACTGGAGCAATTGGAAGCTAATGACTTTATGAGAAATCAAGATACTATAAAACAGATTGAAACAAATGAAAAAACAGAAGGCAAAGTGAAATATCTCATTGGAAAAACCACTGACCTCGAAAATAGATCCAGGAGAGATAATTTAAAAATTATTGGACTACCTGAAAGTCATGATCAAAAAAAGAGCCTAGATACCATCTTTCAAGAAATTATCAGCAAATTGCCCTGATATTCTAGAACCAGAAGGCAAAATAGAAATTGAAAGAATTCATTGATCGCCTCTTGAAAAAGATCCCAAAAAGAGAGACTTGGACTTGATATGTTGATCTGAGATTTATATTGATAAATATCACTATTAAATCCATGGGCAATATGAGGGTACCAAATAAAATAGTGTATAGAGAGAAAAGAAGAGGGCATAGGACAAAGCCTCGAGTTACAGTCTCAGGGGAGGATGATAATCTAACAACAAAAATCATCTGAGGAGTGCTCAGACAGGTTGGAAAAGAACCAGGAGGCAGCAATATCGCAAAATGTCAGAGAGATGAGAGAGTATCCAAAAGAAAAGCTTGGTTAACAGTATTGAATGCAGCAGAGAAATCAAGAAGCCTGAGGATTGGGAAAAAAAAAAACCCATCAGGTTTGACAATTAAAAGAACATAGATAAAGGAATGTTTGGAAAAAGCAATTTCATTTGGATGATAAAGGTCAGAATCCAGATTATAATAGATTTCAAAGACAGTGAGAGAAAAGAAAATGAAGGCAACAAATACTAATAGCTTTTTCTTTGTTGTTCTATTTACTTTGTATTATAAAGTCTGGCATACACTCTACTTCCTCCCCTGACCCCATCCCAAGCAGTTAGACTGGAACTTTGTGATAGTTGAATGGTAAACAGATTTGTAAGTAACAAATGAACCAGAGGAAAAGTAGCTCCCAGAGGCACCTAGCAGTTTCTCTGTTAAATAACTGACTTCAATTCTTCCTAAATCATGTCACTTCTGTGGCACCAATTACTTCCTGCAATCAGAGAGGGCTGCTCCTATGAAACTTTCACAGAAAACCTTTAGGAATGAAAATATGGCCTAGTTAGCATTCTGAGTTTTAGTCTCTTCTACTATAGCAAGCCCCTTCTCAATGGTGGCCTAGAGTCTCTTTTGACTTTGACTCATGTGCTTTCTATTAGATAATTCCCTGAATAACACTCTTATTCATGCACACATACACTCATACACAATTCCACATTTCTATAATGAAGAAGGCTTTGAGTTCTGCAGTGAATGACCTAGATTTAAGTTCCTGCTCCCTCGCTTTCTAGTTTTATTGCTTCAGGACAGTCATTTGCCTTTTTTAAAAAATTTATTTTATTCTGAACTTAAAAAATAAAAGAGTCATTTCTAAAACATAGTAGAACAGAATAAAAGATGATTGTACATGAAACTGCAAATCTATTATGTCTAACTTACTATTCCTTTTAAATATATAATAAAGTTAATCATGTAACTTTTTTTCCATTTTTTTCCTTCCTCACACCCCCCACCCTAGAGATAGCTACCATTAGACATAAAAAAGTATATATGTAAACCTGTTTTATACATACTTCTACATATTTAGTTCATTGTCAGGATAGATGTCTTCCTTTATGAGTTCTTTGTCATTAATTTGAATGTTTATAATAGTCAAAATAACTTATTCACTCATAAGTTGTTCTTAAAACAATATTGCTATTAAAACAATATTCACTTAGTTCTTTTTTTTCCCAAGGGCAGAGGGCGGGACAATTGGGCTTAAGTGACTTGCCCAAGGTCACACGATTAGTAAGTGTCTAAAGCCAGATTTGAACTCAGGTCCACCTGACTCCAGGGCTGGTGCTATATTCACTGTGCCACCTAGACACCCCAATTCACTTAGTTCTAATGCTCATTTTGCTCTTCCTTATGTCATGCCAGGCTATCCATGTTTTTCTAAGATCATTCAGTTCGTCATTCCTTATAGTACAGTAGTATTCCATCACCATCATATAGCATAACATGCTCATCTATTCCGCAGTTAAGGGGCATCCCTACAATTTCCAGTTCTTTGCTACCACAAAGAGAGCTGCTATAAATATTTTAAAACACCTAAGTTCTTTTCCTTTTTCCCTAATCATCTTGGGAAACAATGCTATTGCTGGGTCAAAGGGTATAGGAAGTCTAATAACACTTTGGGCAAAATTCCTAATTACTCTCCGAAATGGTTTCTTCATATATAAATTATTTTGATTTCTTCATCAGAAAACTGCCTGTTTATATCTTTTTACCATTTATCATTTGGGGAATAAATGACTAGTATTCTTACTAATTTAACAAAGTTCTTAATATAATTAAGATATGAGACCTTTATCTGAGAAACTGTGTATAAAAAGTTTTTTTTTTCCATTTTTCTGCTTTCCTCCTGATCTTGGCTACATTTGTTTTATTTATCAAAAACTTGGGGGGTGCAGTCAAGATGGCAGAGTAGAAGGAGGACCTCCCTGCTGCTCCAGCTTCCGCCTTCCCCAATCCATGCAAAAATGGGACTCTAAACAAACTTTGGAGCTGCAGAACCCACAAAATGACACAGAGAAACTAACCTCCCACTGAGGACACCAAGGAGGCCGGCAGGAATCGGCCAGCCCAGCCCTCTGGGAGCTGAGCCCAGCCCACCCCACCCTGAGGCTTTAGCCGCAGGGCGAGCCTGACAAGCCACCACATGGCGGCTTCACCTCCTGGCCTGTAGAGTGTAGGGGGACCAAACACCATTCTGAGAGGTAATCGCTCTTGCTTTAACCTGCTTGGATCTGGATTGCAGCCTAGGGTGGAGGTCCTGGGGTATGTATCCAGCTTGCCAGAGCGTGTGGAGACCTCAGAGAGGGCACCCATCTAAAACCTCCGGCAGCTGAGAAAACCCCAGTGATTGGGACGAAAGCTCCCCTCTCTGGTGGCAGAGTCATACTGTGGCAAAAAGTCCAGAGGCCAAGTGACAGAGGGGCAACTAGACCAGTCAAAGGAAACAAAGCAGACAGAAGATTCCAACAATAGATTCCTATTTGGGGGACAAAAAGGAGCAAAGCATGGAACAGGAGGAAGACAGTGAAGTCAGAACTCCTACACCAAAAGCTTCAAAGAAAAATATGAGCTGGTTACAGGCCATAGAGAACCTTAAGAAGCAGATAAGAGAAGTGGAGGAAAAATTGGGAAGAGAAGTGAGAACGATGCAAGAAAATTACAAAATGAGAGGCAACAGCCTGACTGAGGAAAATTACACTTTAAAAAATAGACTAACTCAAATAGCAAAAGAGGCTCAAAAAGGCAATAAAGAGAAGAATGCCTTAAAAAGCCAAATTTGCCAGATGGAAAAAGAATCTCAAAAGCTCAATGAGGAGAATCATTGCTTCAGAATTAGATTGGAGCAAATGGAAGCTAATGACTTTATGAGAAATCAAGATGCTGTAAAAACAGATACAAACAAATGAAAGAATAGAAGGCAATGTGAAATATCTCATGGGAAAAACCACTGACCTGGAAAATAGATCCAGGAGAGATAATTTTAAAATTATTAGACTACCTGAAAGCCATGATCAAAGTAAGAACCTAGAAATCATCCTCCAGGAAGTTCTCAAAGAAAACTGCCCTGATGTTTTAGAACCAGAGGGGAAAATAGAGGTTGAAAGAATCAACCAGTCCCCTCCTGAAAAAGATCCCAAAAAGAAAACTCCTAAGAATATTATAGCCAGGTTCCAGAACTCCCTGATTAATGAGAGAATATTACAAGCAGCCAGGAAGAAACAATTTGAATATTGTGGAAACACAATCAGGATAACCCAGGATCTAAGCTTCTGCACTGAGGGATCGAAGGGCTTGGAATATGATATTCCAGAGGGCAAAGGAGCTGGGATTAAAACCCAGAGTCACCTACCCAGCAAAACTGAGTATCATGTTTCAGGGGAAAATATGGTCATTCAGTGGAATAGAAGACTTTCAAGCATTCTTGATGAAAAAAACTGGAGTTGAATAGAAAATTTGACATTCAGATACAAGAAGCAAGAGAAGCATGAGAAGGTAAACAGGGAAAAGAAATCATAAGAAACTTATCAAAGTTGAACTATTAACATTCCTACATGGAAAAGCAATAATTGTAACTTATGAAACTTTCCTCAGTAGTTGAAGGGAATAGAAATATATATGTCTATATATGAGGGTATATGAGCATATGAATACATATGTGAATGTGTGTATACATGTTTATAGGTATACATAGATAGAGGGCACAGGATGAATTTAACAGGAAGGGATGATACTTAAAAGGTGAAATTAAGAGGTGAGAGAGGAATATAATGAGAGGAGATGGGGAGAGATAGAATGGGGTAAACTACCTCATATAGAAGAGGCAAGGGAAAATGATTACAATGGAGGGGAAGAATAGGAAGGCAAAAGGGAATGGGTCAACCTTATTCCCATTAAATTTGGCTTGAGGAGGGAATGAAATACATACTAAATAGGGTATCTCACCCTCTAGGAGAGTAGGGGGGAAGGGGATGAGAAGGGGGATGATGGAAGGGAGGGTAGGCTGGGGAAGTTGGAAGCACCTACTTTTGAAAAGGGACGGGATCAAAGTAGAGAATAAAATAAGTGGGAGGTGGGATATGAGGGAGGGAAATATAGTCAGTCTTTTACAATATATCTACTCTGTTAATGTTTTGCATTAGCTACACATGTACAATCTATACTGAACTGCTTATCTTCCCAGTATGGGTGGAAGGGAATGAATCTGGAATTAAAAGTTTTAAAATCAAATATTTAAATATACATATATACTATTATTAGTACTATTTTACATGTAATTGGGAAATAAGATATACAGGCACTGGGGCATAGAGATCCACTGGAAAAGTTGAAAGGGGTATGGGAGAAAATATGGGAGAGAGCAGATTGGAGGAGGGGATATCCTGTGAGACTGCTATTTTGGGGCGGTGGGTAGGGGAAAAACGCGGGGAAAATTTATAACTCAAAATCTGGCAGAAATGAATGATGTAAATCAGAAGTTAATGAAGTATTCAAAAAATGAAAAACTTTTTAATTTAATGTAATCAAAATTATCCTTTTTATACTTTGCACTGCTCTGTCCCTTGTTTATTCACAAATTGTTCACCTGTCCATAAGTCTAATAGGTAATTTGTTGCTTGTTCTTCAGATTTTCATGTAGTATCTCTCTTTATATCAAGGTCATGGATCCATTTTGATCTCAGCTTGGTAAATGGTATAAAATATTGATCTATGCCCAATTTCTGCCACACTGCTTTCTAGTTTTCCCAAATTATTTTTTCCCAAATAATGAGTTTAAGTCTTTACATTTGTCAAATACAAGGTTACTATATTTATTTGCTGCTGTAAATTGTATGTCTACTCTGTTTCATTGATCTACCTTTCTATTTCATTTAACTTTTTTGGATCTGTTTCTGTATCCATGGAATGGAAGTTGAATTAGATGATCTCTAAGTTCCCTTCCAGATTTAATACTCTGATTCAAAAGATTATGTGTGTTTGGTTTTGCCTTTTAGCATCACAAAACTGGTGTGTTTCCTCTACATAACATCAGAACTGATATAAGCAGATTTGCATGACTGCTGCAAAATCTGACTTTATAGTTCTTTTCTTGTGAAAATTGGTTCAACTCATATACGTGAGATTTGCGAAAACTGAAATTGAATTCAAGGCTTTGAGTGAACTATAGTGGAGATTGGTAGAATTATTTCGTGAGTCCAAATAATATATTTATCTGAAATTGAAATATTCTTGGTAAATGCCACCCCATTTCATATCAAAGATTTATAAGCTATTAACAGATACATCTATACACATATGCACTATAAGGTCCAGAATCCTCCTGGCTGCAGAACTCTGTACCTTTCCAAGAGCCAATATCACTGTGCACTAGGATATTCTCAGCTGCCCCAATCAGAGGAGTTAATTTTATTCTGAAGAAAGAGCACAGGAAATTCATTTTGATTATCAGAAGTATTAGTTTAATCAGTAGAATCACTTACATAAAAAGAGGCAATCTGGAGTGGCCCCCAAATGAAACGTTTCAATAGTGAATCAGTCCCTGCTCAGAGACCCCGGGAAAGTCAAGTGATTATTATAGAAAACAGAAAAAGGGAAGAGGAGCTAGAGTCTACATCATTACTTATTTGTGGATATTTTTGGTTTTCAGCTTATTAATGAGTTTGGACATGTTATTGTGTAAAATGCCCAAAAATCGGTTTCTGTGTTGACCACATATGGGTCACTGTGTCCATGTTATTTTTATTACCTGGTCACATCAGGATCAGGGTATTCAGTTATGACTTTCATTGGTCACAATATCTAAGTTATGACTCAGGGTCTGAATTATTTTTTTAACAGTTCACCAAGTCTAGGCTTCCACCTTTCACAAAGTTTAAGCTAATGGCTTTCACTTTTTACTATTTTTAATTTTAATTATTTTTACTATTACCATTTTTACAGTTGGGACCCCACATGCACATATATGCATATGCTTATTTGTATATGTGTGTGTGCATGTTTAACTATATATAACAAACTGTTCCCTACTCTGATCAAAGGATATAATCAGTTCTCAAAAGAATTGCAAACTATTATCAATTATATGAAAGAATGATCCGAATCTCTAATAACAAGAAAAATTAAATCAAAACATCCTTGAGGTTTCACTTTATACCCTGCAAATTGGTAAAGATGACAAAAGTAAATGTTGGAGGGGCTATGGGAAGATAGACACACAACTATAGTGCATTGTTGGTAGAGCTATAAATTAGTACAGCCCTTTTGGAAAGCAATTCAGAACTAAACAAACAAAATTACTAAAATATAAAATACCTTTTGTCCATTACTAGATATATATAAGGAGGCTACTGATAATAAGAAAGTCTCCATATAATCCAAAATACTTATATCAACTTTCTGTGATAGCAAAGAATTAGAAAAATAATAGATGCTCACTTGGTGAATGGCTAAAGAAAGTGTGGTATATAAATGTAATGAAATATTACTATGCTATAAGAAACTGTGAATATGATAAATTCAGAGAAATATGGAAAACCTACATGAACTGATGCAAAGTGAAATAAGTAAAGCCAAGAAAAAAAATACAGGGACTACAATGTAAATAGAAAGAAAAACCACAAAGAAATCAAAACTGTATGTTGCAAAATTATCAAAACAAACATAACTCAAAAGAAAAGGTATGAGAAGAGATCCCCACCTCACTCCTTGCAGAGATGGGAGTCCACCATTTTTGTACAATGCAAAAATTTTAAGATTATATTGATGCTTGATATACTGCTTTTTTTAAACTTCCTTTACTTTCATTTGTCTCCTAGAAAATGCTGTTTGTTACTTAGGATGGCCTTCTGGGAAATAGTAGGAGAGGGACAGTAGGAAAAATCATGGTGATATAAAAAAGATATCGATAAAAACTTATTTTAAAAATTTTAAGTACATATGGAGTATATTGAAAAAAATAATATTGCTCCAACAGGAATGAGGTAGGTAGATTGTATGATTGGGCTATTTTAATCACTGAGCACTGTATTTTAGTAAAACTAGATTTATCATGTGGTTGCTTAAGAAATTGATTTTGAATTTTTAAAAATTAACTTCGTAAGAGATTGCTCCGTCAAGTGAATCAAAAGCAATAATACATATTTGAAAATTCAGTTGTAGGGCAAATTATTGGTGAATTGAGTTATCGGAGAAACTATATAGCAAAAAGACAAAGTTTCTTCTGTGATTGGTAAATCGGTTTTAAAGATAATTTCCCAACAAGAGGCTATAAATGTTGCAAGCAGTGCTGATTCCATCATTAGAGAAAGTCTGAAGCTTCCCAGGCTAACTCTTTGAGGGGTGAAGTACTTATTTTGAAGTATTTGTTTAGAAATTACATATTTGTAGCAGTAGGATACTATATAAATACGTGAAGAATGCAAAATAAAGCATACTTAGAAAAAAGAACTGTCAACACAGCATTTTGCTTGATTCTCCCCACAACCCTGTGAAAGAGATAGTACAAATATTATCCCATGTCACAGAGGAGAAACATAAATCCTAGAAAGTTTAGTTTTGTGCCTAAGGTCACATACGTAGTATGTCATAGAATGAAAATTAAGATCCACTCTCTTGATTCCATATCTAGAGTTTAGAATTTTAAAAATATATTTATATAAAACTGTTGACAGTTACATTCCATGATATAAAAGAAAATTTAAAATTCCTTGACCCACCAGACCAAAACCTAGAAATGTAGTTGTCTGTCATTATTCATACTCTATTTTCTGCATTAATGAAGTCTGTAAGATTATTGCTAAGAGGGTGAGGGGCTAGACCCCAACCTATATTCAAAGAACCATCTAAAAGAATTATCTTAAAATGGGATGGGCTACCTCTTGGGGTAGGGAGAACTACTGGGTTCTAGATCCACCTTCTACCACTGCTATAACTAGGTATATGAGAGGCAACGTATTGTAATGAAAAAGGGTGCTGAACTTCAAGTCAGCAAGATAGGAATTTAAATCTCATCCCAACTCTTAACTAATGTGACCATGGACCAATTGATTAATTTTTCTGAGGCTTGGTTTTCTTCATTTTAAAAGTGAGTATAACATTGTCAGAAAGAACCCAGGAAATTTTGCTAAAGATTCTGAAGTTCTGAGCCAGAAACTGAAGATTTATTTCCATCACTACTGCTAAAAGAAGGTAAAATCTTCAGAAAGGAGAGGAAGATTTGGGAAGTGAACGATTGGTTGAGAAAATGGTGCCTCAGAATGGGATTTGGATATCTGGGTCACAGCTTAAAATACAGGAATTGTAGTCTCCTGGACAAGGAAGCAACACCTCTAACACAGGTTAATAAGAATATGTTTACCTTCTGCCTTACAAATCTATTCAAAAGGGATCTAAACTTAAAACAAATGGGGAAAAGAGAAAAAAATGTCTGCCTATAATAAAAAAATGTCTGGGCATGATAGAAAAGACCATTTGAATTGTAGTCAGAAAGATCTAGATTTGAATCCTGTCCTGACACTTATAAACTAATGTCTATGGACAAGTAAATTGATCTTTTTGAGTCTCAGTTTTTTAATATGTGAAATGGGGTTAGCCATACCTACAGCATTAGCTCACAGGGTTGGTGTGAGCATCAAATGAGATAATTATGATAAATTATCTCCACAAACCTTAAAGCACTATATAAATTTTTGTTATGGTCATATCTTCTAAGCTAGGGCACCTTGGAGAATAGGTGTAGTAGACCAAGAATAATAGTAGTAAATACACCTAGAAATTCACTGGAAACAGAAAATGAAAAAAAGGAGGTAGCAATAAAACCTATGACATAAGATGTCCATTCACAGATGTACAAAGTATAGACAACACACAAGATGAGCTAGAAATCATAGTTCCAGGAAGCAAATAGCTGAAATGTGGTGATATGACATAAATAAATAGATGTATTTCTGGCCAGGTAAACCTTATTTTTGTTACACCAACAGAAATAAGACAGAATTGCTCACAACTTATTTTATTTTCTGTATTTTCTTTCTGTCAAAGAAAATTATCTGCAGATTGGAAGTAAAGAATAAAAATGGTTAATAAGGAGTGGGTATTCACCATTAATTGGGATATAGTAAGAGAGGATCTAGCTACCCTTGAGGAAATCAAGACATTAGACCCATAGAAACTACATGCCAGGTTGCTGAAAGAGCTGGCCATTTGTGAGTAGTGGGCCATTATCAGTGGTTTTTGAAAGATGATAGATTAAAGAAGTACTATAGCAATGGAGAAGTACAGGTGCTGTCCTGATAGGGGTTTTTTTTTTCATTCAAAGTTCTTTACAACCTAGCCCCCTCTTATCTTTTTTTAAAATTGTATTTATTTACTTTTAGTTTACAACATTCAGTTCCACACTCTCTTAAGTTTAAAATTTTCTCCCCATTCCTCTCCTTGCCCCTCTCCCCCCATAGTGCCATGTAATCAAATATAGGTTCTACAAATACCTTCATGTTGAATGTTAGTCTTGTTGTAAAGGATTATAACCAATGAGCTATTTTTAAAATGGAAGAGAATGGAATCTGCAAATGATAGATTGTTGACCTTGATTCTGATTCCAAGGAAAAGCCAAAAATATATTGTTAAAAGGATGGTTAATAGATATCAAGAAAAGGAAGCAGAAATTATAAAGAGTTATAAAAAAATCATCAAGATCAGGACAAATTAACTTCATTTCCTTTTTTGGACAGGGCTACTTGCTAGATGAGTTATCTACTTATCCTATCTGGACATGATGCAGGTATAATTTGCCCAGATCTTAGCAAAGCATTTAACAAAATATCTCACAACATTCTTGTGGAAAAGATGAAGAAATGTTCCCATGACTATTAGTATAATTAGGTGGATTTGGCACCAAACTCAAAAAGTTCAGTTTGATAACAAATGGAAGAAAATTTTCAAAGGGATGCTTCAGGGATATCTGCTGGCTGGCATGTTGATCAGATTTTCAGATGGCACAAAGTTGGGAGGGACAGCTATCATGGAATGACAGAATCAGGACACAAAAAGATTTTGACAAACTAGAACATTAAGAAGAAATTTAGTAGGTAAATCTTACCACTGGGTCCTAAAAATCAACTTTACAAGTACAAGTTTGGGGAGATGTAGCTAAATAGCAAGAGGTCAGAGTGGATTATGGTCTAAATATAAAACATCACATTAAAAAAAAACAAGGAAAGTGGGAGGAGTCACCTTTTATAACTAAGGCTTCAGGAAGAATTCCTTATTAAATCTATCCTAAATCTAATTAGAGGAAATCACAAAAACCAAAGTGGACAATCTAGTACCAGTATTGGACCTATGGTTCCATTAGTATAGGGAACTTCCAGGAGAGGGAATTCACTCTACCAATGCGGGTCAGCAAATTCTCTGCAACTTATAATATTAGAAAGTTGACTACTGCAGAGTGTTGAACTCCAAAGGCAAAATTTCCCTGTACAGTCTAAGCAGGTTAAAATGCAATTGGAAAATGTTTAGCAAAATGAATAAAAATGTAATAAATAGATAATGTCAATTTGTGGTTTTCTGAGTTAGTATGTGACTGACAGGAATCCATTACTAGAGTTCAACACCACTGGTGAAAGGGTAAGTGACTTGACCAAGGTCACATATCAAGAATATTTCAGAGGTAGAACTTGAATCCACACCTTACTGACTCTGAGACCAGGTCTCTATCCACTATAAAACACAGGTTAAATAAAATTAAGAAATTCCCCCACCAGCAAAATTAATGGAGATAAAATGAGAGAAATTGTCAAGTGGGAAACCATTTGCATCAAATGTCATTGATGACAGTCTGATATTTAAGATGTTTAACATCTCATCCAGCCATCCATTAAGAAATCCAGACCCATCTCTCCAATAAAAGCATCTTGCCATTTTCTGTTCTTCCTCCTTCTCCATTTTCTACCTTTTACAATTGACTTGGTTCTGAGGAATAGCATTCAAATAACTGCTACCATTACTACTGGAAAGACTCCCTTAAAAATCCCGATGATTCCTCCAACCAAAATCCCTTTCCTGCCTCCTATTTACATATCTGTGTTGTTTCCCCCTATTAGAATATAAGATTCTTGAGTGCAAGGGCTACCTTATTTTTATGTTTGTATCTTAAGATCTTTGCACAGTAGCTGGCAAATAGTAGGCATTTAATAATTGCTTTTTCATTCATTCATTTATTCATAGGGAATTGACAAAAATATCTAACCTTCCCTCCAAAAGAAAAATGGGGAAAGGATTATTACAAAACAATTTTTGAAGTAAGCAATAGAAACTGCAAATGGCGATTTGAAAACATCTTCTAAATCATTACTTGTAAGAGAACTACAGAAATAATTCACAAGTAATAAACTTGACAAAAATTAGAATGATGAACATTGGAAGGCTTATAGAATGACAGGTACATTCATCAGTTGGCAGAGCTGGAAAATTTGGAATTATGTAAGGAAAGAGTTGAAATTGTCCTGATCCTTTGACCTAGCTAGTCATATACCTCAAGGAGGTCAAAAAAAGAAGCAAAGGTCCAATATATACCAGGATATTCATAGTGGAATTCTTTGTATTAGCAAGACACAAGGAACAAAGTATATGGAATAGTAAAATGTGTTTTGTGTGTGTGTTTATAGTATGGGAATGTTATGCAATATTATAGTTCTTCAAGAAATTATGAATGTAAGGAACTCAGAGTAAAAGAAGAAATGTTTAAATTAATATAAAGTAAGTTTTAAAAAAAACTTGATATGGACTAAGTAAAACAATGTAAATGTTCAAAAGCTCTCAGGAAATTAAAAGTCAGTGATGACTCTGGGGCACAAATAACGAAATATATTGTTCTCCCTATAGCAGAGACATGCATACATACATATATTATCAGACTGGTCACTGTAGATATTTTTGGTTAATTTTTCCTTTGTTCTAAGAGAGGATGTAGGAATGGAGGAAGTTTGAAGATTTTCTCTTTCAGGAAGTGACTAGGATATAAAGACAATAGGTATCCAAAAAAATCTTTAAAGAAAAATGCAAAAAGCTGAAAGTTTTAGTTAATTACAAGTTCAATATAAGTTATTGGTATAATATCAAAGCCGAAATAAAGTTAAATGCAATCTTAACTTGCCTTGGGAGAGGTATAATTAGGAAAGACAGTTAAGTGGCATCACAGACAAGAATAAAGGAAATGGGCATTTATTAAGTTCCTTCCACATGCCAGGTGCTTTATAAATTATCATCACATCTTAGCCTCACAAGAAACCCTGAAAGGTATGTGCTATTATTTTTTCCACTTTACCATTGAGGAAACAGAGGTAGATAGAGATTAAGTGACTTCCCTAGATTTACCCAGCAAGTAAGAGCTTGAGCCAGGATTTGAACCCAGGTCCTCTTGACTGTAGCACCAGCACTCTATCTACTGAGCCACCTAGCTGCTATCTGAAATATTTGGTCAGATGACAACTTGTCTTTTATGTTATAGAGTAGATTCTTGTTGGTTTATGGGTTAAAAATAGCTCACATGAATTCTCCAAATTAATAATGTAACCTTGGTCAACTTTTTCCCCTACTTTGAACCTCAGTATCCTCATATATAGAATGGAAAGAATAATACATGTGTCAGTTGACTTAAAGGATTATCAGCAGTGTAAATGAAATAATGTATTGTGATAGTGCTTTGTATCTATTGAACACTATAAGAATGTGGATTTCCATCATATACTTCCTGATGGCATCAAAGAATCCCCTAAATTTGTGCGCGTGCACGCATGCACACACACACACACACACACACACACACACAACTTGGACAACGAAGGATGATGTGCCTCCAAAGCTTGTTACATAATACTTTATTCCAAGACTTCTCTTTCTTCCTCTTAACATTCACCCTTGCAGTGGAGGTAGACTGTGGAAGGCAGTGGACAGAGGTAAAGGGGACCTTACTGAAACATGCAGAAGTAAATGCCAGAGACTTTTGGGAGTCAAAATGACAGAGTAAGCAATAAATTTCCATACCTCTCCCATGTTCATCTCTAAGCAGTGTAGCACCAATGCAATATTTGTAGCACCCACAATCACAATAAAGACCGCGACTATAAATATCGCATGACATTTGATCACAAAATATACCAAACTTTCTAGATAGAGAGTAGAACTGAAGCATTTATTTAGACACCAGAAAACCAAATCCCAAAACCAGTAAGCTGATTCCATCATAGTACCAAAGATATTCAGAAGCCATAATAACACTGAGAGTCACAGCATCCTTTAGCCTTCCCACAAACCAATATAAGATCAATAGCTACTCACAGACCTCTCTCTCTCACTGTCTCTCTCGCTCTGACTAACAGCTTCCTGTGGGCTCTGCTTCCCTTCAGCACACTCCTCCCACCACAGGCTCCATGTGACTATATTTAGCCTGTGGGGGATAGAGTTTATCTTCACCATTCTGGAGAGTAATTTGGAACTATACCCAAAGGACTATAAAGCTATGTAAACCCTTTGATCTAGCAATACCACAACTAGGTCTGTATCCCAAAGAGGTCATAAAAAGAGAAAAGGACATACACATGCAAAAATATAGTAACCCTCTTCATGGTTGCAAAATATTGGAAATTGAGAGGAATTCCATCAATTGGAAAATGGCTGAAGAAGTTGTGGCATCTGAATGTAATGGAATACGATTGTGCAATAAGAAATGATGAACAGGCAGATTTCAGGAAAACCTGGACTTATATGAACTGATGCAAAGTGAAATGAGCAGAACCAGGAAAACATTGTACACAATATCAGCAACATTGTGTGATGATCAACTATGAATGACTCAGCTCTTCTCAGCAACATGATCATCCAGGACAAGTACAGAGGACTCCCAAAGGAAAATACTAACTACATGTAGATAAAGAGCTGATAGACCATTAATGCAGATTGAAGAATATTTTTTCCACATACCTTATTCTTTTTTGTGTTTTTTCCCTTTTGATCTGTTTCTTCTTTCACAACTGTGACTAATACAGAATAAGTTTTACATGATATAGAACATGTATAACCTATAAAAAAATTGCGTACCATTTTTGGAAGAAGGGAAGGGAGAGAGAAATATGTGAAACTCATAATTTTGTTAAAATGAATGCTAAAAATTGTCTTGATGTGTAATTGGGGAGAAAATACTATTAAAAAAGAAGCAAATGTCACAGACCTCATTTTGAGTAATGGATGGGAAAGTTTTGCCAACACACTGAAAGAAACAAGAAGGCAGCACAGAGCTAGATGATCAAACACCTCCACAAACCCCAGGATTCCAGTGTTCTTGCTTATGGGATTGGACAGATTACAGCCTAATAGGCTCCCTTACCATGGTGGATTTGAAATGCTACTAAGCAATGAAATATTTGCCCTGAACCCAAGTGATTGTAGCCATAGGGAGGAAAGATAACCTTGGGGGAGAGGATTCTGGGAAGATGGCAGAGTAGGTCAGAAAATTTTCAGCTCTCCAAATTTCTTCTGCCACACCTCTGAGCAGCAGAAATAAACACGGGGGTAAAGTAGTTGTCCTCTTAAGACAATTTGACAAGACCACAGGAAAGAACCAACTTTCAGGGCAGAAGCTCAACCTGAATAAAGTGCAAACACCTCCAGACTGACTCTCCAGAATCAACAAACAACAAGCCACAGGGGTAGCTGGGTTGAGAGGCAGCCTCAACCTTAGAAACCTTCATCTCAAAGACAGTGTGGGGGTCTGATGGATGAATAGGAGAAGATTGAAGGTCCTTCCACTGTCAAGGGACACCAAGTACAACTGTGCTGACCAGACAGTCCCAGACTGTGACTAAAGGGAGAAGGAGCTAGTGAGGAGGGAACAATAGGTGTTACAGGGGCTCCAATGACTAGAGTCCCTGAGTCGGCAGTCTGGAATGAATTCATAGGCTCAGGCATTCTGAGTCAAGTTGGTAAAAATTTATTGTTATGCTTTACAGTGGGCAAGAGTTCTTAGGGGACCTGCAACCTTAAAGAAGTCATAGGTATAGTTTATAAAGAGTTACAATAGTAAATCAGATGTCAATTATGCTAACTAGGTGAGTAAGGGTGGGATTAGAGAGGAGTTAAGGAGTGGTCAGTGCTTAAAGGAACATGCACTTTTATTATCTACTGCACAGGTGTATTGCCCATAATTCACTGGGAAATAGCTCAAGAGGGGGCGGGGCTCCCTGGAGGTGTGGTTTTAGGCTTGAAACGTCACTAAGTCAGCTAGTGGTCAGGGCTGACTGAGAAATGCCTAGTCTGCCACCCATCAGTGTCATGTTTGACAAGATGGATGTTGGGAACCTAGGCTAACAGGGATTCAGGGTGTGCCTAATTGGCTGAGGAGTTAACTTACAGATAGTGCATTGAAGGATTCATAGGTGCAGCTGGTCATTATACTAGGGGGAGATATTTGCCTAAGCTAAAAGTTTATAGATGCTTAAGTAAAGGATTCATAGGTGTAGCTTGTTGTTGTAGAGATAAACAGTTCATGAATTGTTTCTAGGCAGAGTGCTGGCAGGGGGAAGGGGCAGAGTTAATGCTCTGAGGTTGGTGGGGGGGTGAGGAATGTGATTTTACAAACTGGTTTTACAAATTGATTTTACAAACTGATGTTACAAACATAGACACCCCAAGCACCCCATCACTAGCACACACCTGGTGAGTACAGTAGTGATGGGCAGGGACCCCGTTGGCTGTGGGCACTTGCAGGGGAGCAGAGTCCCTGGTTTCAGTTCCAGGGCAGAGAGGACAGTTGTGGTTTGCAACCATCTGAGGGACCTCAGGGATCAAGACAGACCTCAGAAAATGACAGTAAGAAGGACCTAAGGCTTGGATCATCATTCCCCATACCTCAGGACTACAATTTGATTACATTAGTAGCTGCTAAAAACAAAATAAAACAAACAAATAAATAAATAAAAATGAGTAAGCAAAGGATAAAGAATCCAACCATAGATAGTTACCATGGGGAGAGAGAAGATCTGGGTTCATATTCACAGACAGAGAATGGAGCTGAGAAAGCCACTCGTTTGTCAGTGAGAAAAGTCACATGTTATCAAGCACAAAAAGTTCTTGGAAGAACTTTAAAAGGATTTTAAAAATCAAATAAGAATGATTGAGGAAAAATTAGAAAAAAAAATAAGAGCAATCAAGAAAATTATGAAAAGAAAGTCAACCAACTGAAAATAGAGAATAAAAAACTTAAGGAAGAAAATAATTCCTTGAAAACTAGAATTGGGTTAGGGGAAGCTAATGATGTTCTGAGACACCAACAAATCATAAAAACAAAATAAAAAGAATGAAAAATAGAAGAGAAAGTGAAACTTTTCATCAGAAAAACAACTCATCTGGGGAACAGGTGGAGGAGAAATAATATAAGAATACTCAGGCTCCTTGAAAATCATGAATAAAAAAAAAGAATCTTGAAACAATATTACAAGAAATTATGAAGGAGAATTGCCCTGAAGTTCCAGAACAAGAAGGCAAAGTACAAATAGAAAAAATCTACCAATCACCACATGAAAGAGAGGTCTCAGAAAGAAAACTTATAGGAGTATGATAGCCAAGTTTCAAAACTCTCAGATTAGGGAGAAAATATTGGAAGTAACAAAAAAAAAGCAATTTCAATATCATGGAGCTATAATAAGGATTATGCAAGAACTAGTAGCTTCTATATTAAAGGACTGTGGGTCTTGGAATACTATATTCCAGTGAGCAAAAGAGCTGGGATTATGACCAAGGGTAACTTACCCAGCAAAGTTAAGTATGGTCCTGAATGGAAAAAAGTGCACATTTAACAAACTCAAAGACTTTCATGTTTTTGTGACAAAAACCCTGAAACAAGAGAAAATTCAATGTATAACATTTAGGATAAACATTAAAGACCAATTATAAAGTATTCAGTAAGGTCAAATTGTTTACTTCATATATGTGAAAACATTTGAAGTGCTCTCATGATTGTCAGCATTCTTTGGGTAGTTTGAAAGGAAGGCATGGGCTGAGCTGAGTATGAGGGGTGATTCTAAAAAAATAAAACTGTGTAGGGAGAGATAAAAAGGAGTAATTATCTCATACAAATGAGACATAAAAGGAAAAATTGGTACAGAAGAAGCTGGTAGACAAAGGGTAGGTAATGCTGGAACCTTACTCTTGTCAGGAATGGGTTAAAGAGGGAACAATGTATATATCTAGAAGGGAATAAAAGTCTTCTAAATTCAGAAAGAAATAAGCGCAAAGGGATAGGGGGAAAGAAGAAGATAAGGGAAGGACTCTTAGATGGGTGGGTAGATTTAGGAATAGGAGGTCTAGGTAGCAGGTCAAAGTAAAGCAGAGGAAGGGGGAGAGAGTGGGAAATAGAGAAGAATAGTGAGGAAAAATAGGGAGGAAGAAAATGCACAATAAGTAATTATAGTATAGGATGTGAAATGGGATGAATTTACCCATAAAACAGAAATGGACAGCAGATTAAAAATTTTAATTCAACAATGTGTTGCTTTCAGGAAACATAAAAATAAGAGATACACACAAAGATAAAATAAAGGTCAGGAGTAAAATTTATTATGTAAAAAAGCAATAATAGTTATCATGATCTGAGACAAAGTTTTGCCTAAAATAGATTTAATTGAAAGTGAAAAATAGAGAAATTACACTGTGTCAGCATTTATTCAATTTTGTTTTTAGACCATTTAAAATACCTACACAGTATAAAATACCTGAGTGCATTGCTACCCAAACAGACACAGGGAACTATATGAACATAAATATAAAAGACTTTGTATACAAATAAACTTGGATCTAAATAATTGAAATAATATTTATTGTTCATGGGTAGGTAAAGCCAACATAATTTTAAAATGTCAATTTTGCCTAACTAATCTATTTATTCAATGTCATCCCAATTAAATTACTAAAAAAATATTTTCCTAAGTTAGAAGAAGTAATAACAAAGTTCATCTGGAAGAACAAAAAGTTGGGAACTTCAAAGAAACCATGGGAAAAGGATGAAAAGGAAGTAGATTTAGTAGTATCAGACCTTAAACTATATCATGAGATAAGAGCACTGTTGAAGTATGAAAAAAAATAATTTTGATTATTTCAAGTTAAAATTTTTTGTATAAATAAAATCTATATAGCCAAGAATGGAAGGAATGCAGAAAATTGGGGGGAAAACTTTCATCTACAATCTTTCAGGATGTGATTGGGTTGTAATATTGCTGTGGCATTGGTAATGATGAGCTGGTTGATTTAGAACAACATAGAAAAACTTGGAAAGAGAAACATGGACAGAAACATTATGGGAGGAAATAAGCAAAATAAAGTCTTACATATATGTGTATGAGTATATATGTGTATATATGTATATGTTTATAGATATCTATGCACATGTGTGTGTATCCATGCTTAATTGTAGCCTTCTTTGAGGGAGGGGAAAGCAGGGGAAAAAATTAAAATAAAAAGTGAACAGCAGAGGAAAAAAGAAAACCAACAAGGCAGCAAAGAAAATCTGGGAAGCTTTGAAAACAACGTTTTCTTGAAAACCTATGTAATATACCTTTGCATTTGGATCCTAATTTTACATGAAGTCTTAGTTCCAGGGATAAATGCACTATTTATTATTGCTCATTTTAAGAATACCATAAAAGTGTTGAGGTAAGGGAAACATAAAATGTAGAGGTACAAAGTTAGGGGTGCTTGAGACCCCAAAATACCAACACTCCTGGTCCTACTGAATGAATTCAATTCAAGTCTTCTCTCAACCAGAGAAAAGCAAAGTTTATTAACATACCCATAATGGGTAGACTTTTAAGGAGCCTCGGTATCTGGACAAGTGGGCCAGAATCCTCTGACACAAGAGTGAGTGCTCTAGATCATTCTCTGGCATTCTCCTGGAGTCAGGATGGGTCTGATATACAGAAACATTGTGGGAAGGAATCTAGGGGTGATCTAGAGGAAGAGTTTAGGGAGGGGCTTCAGGAGGAGTTATATGAGGTCAGACTCCAGTAATGAGTAACTAAGGGTGGGAAGTTGCCAGAGGTTACCTGGAGACAATGGTAGGCTAGGCCAGTTCAAGGGTGTAACAGATTTGGGTATAGATATTTTGGGAGGATCAAGGATGGAAGTTGCTGGACAAAATAGGGCTAAGCTAGTAACAAAAATTTGGGCTGAGCCACAAAGAAAGGCTTATGTCCTCAATCAAATGCCTCATGTGGGAAGATTCAAGGAGAGCTCAAGGAGGTTCCCAGAGCCTGTACCTCATCAAAAGGGAAGGAAAACAGGGGTGATAACAGGCAGGCAAAGACAAAAGGATTTCCAAGGTGTATAGTAGATAGTATTTAAAATAGGATCTCTATCTCCCTCTAGATGAATTAGAGCCACATAGGAACCCATGTGCCTAAGGGTTGTGGATGGGTAGTATTCTGGGCACAGATGGGAGACCTGAGAATATAAGGATATATTTAGTATGACTCATAGTATCACAGGAAAGCCTCGGGAAGAGCCTTATGTATGTCTCTCTAAGTTAACAAGACTCATCTAGAGTAACCTCAGTGAGTCCCCAAAACTTCCCTTGTTTTTGTACATAAATGATAAGATTTAATGATTTCCAATGAATGATGAATCTTTAACAGACTATGTTTGTGTCTTAAGTTTTTGTAAATGTTCTTTCTCTGAAGTCAAAGTCCTTTGTCAGCATGAACAAGAAATATGGTGTCCATTTAAAATCCATTGGCAACTACATATGGCTGATCAACATAAAGGAAAGGTTTAAAGGTGTTACAGAAACAGGAGGAGGTTAGAGGAAGAATCACATTTTGATTAAAATGCAGAAGCCTAGAACAGAGAAATTATTTACTTAACACCCACAGAAAGTCTTGGAAGGTGTTTCTTTAAACAAGAATGACAGTGACCCAGTGAGTGTATGCCCACATGTCTCAGAAACTTTTTGGCAGAATTTCAATGCTGGAATAGCTGAAGCAAATGTTACAGAGGAAAGGGTAAAATGGAGCTTTACAAAGAAAATTCCCAGGAGCCATGGAACAAAGGACACTATAGTGTCCTTCCTTATAGGAAGGTGCAACAGAGGGAGGGCCTAAGAACGTTCAATTTAAAAGTATGTCCTTCGTGCATTTTTTTTTTAGTCAGTTGTTAAACATTTACTAGCATACTCCTGGTCTTCAGTGAAGCCAGCTTCTCATCTTCTGGGCTTCATTAAACTGAGACTTTACCACTTATTCAATGAGTTTTCTCTGAAAAATTTTCACCACTTTCCACAGACTTAAAGGGTCAGATTTTACTATTTTAAAGATCAAAAATAATTATGTAAAATTAGAACCCCTTTCCTAAAAGCTAAAGCAGCATCATATCTTTATTTTAAAGACCACTTGTTTCTACACTATTTTTATTTTTAAATGGCTCTACACTTAAGCATTTAGCCCCAACCATGGAACTATTAAATACCATGGAACCATTCCAATGCTATATAACTATCGAACTTAAAAGCCAATGAAATTTTCTATTCACAAAAGAATGCTTTTAATAATTGCTTACACTTATGTAGCTCTTTATGGTGACAAAAGCCTTTACCTTCTTTTGCATCTCATCTGAATCTCACACCAACCTTGTGAAGTTATTAGTATATTTCTTCAATCTTCAAGAAACTGTGATTGATAGGAATGGATAGTGCCTCCATTTGTCAAGATTGCTACCCCCTTTACAACGTCTAGCCAGCAATCTTCAAGGATAATTGTGGCCAAGAATTTCATTATACTGTTACCATAATGTGTTGTGTGTGCCTCTCCAGGCTTAGCTAGACTGGTTTTCAGAGGAACTGCATGAAATAACCAGGATCTTACTTAAAGATCTATGCTGGAGCAAGTCACTTAGACTTCTTGCAACTCACTTTCCTTATCTGTAAAATGAAGAGGTTTGACTAAATTATCTTTGAAGCCCCTTCTTGCTCTAAATCTTTGATTCTGTGATATTATGACTTCAATAGGAAGGAAATCATTGTCTAGAAAAGTTATGGTAGGCTTCATGAAAGATGCACATATTGAATAATGGAAATGTTTCCAAAAGAAGAGACAGAAAGGCACTAACTGTGTATAACTTTTGTTTATAATATTAAAATACAATAAAATCAGCACCAACTGAAAAAAAAAAAGATATATGCCAACTGGTACAATTGGAAGAGGACTGGAGTCAAGGTCAAGAAGACCTGAGTCACAGTAGTGCTGTATTCTACTTTGTACTGTAGACATGTATATTTGATAATCCCTAATAGAGGGCACTAGATATTATAGTGGATAAAGTACTGAGCCTGCAGTCAGAAAGCCCTCAGTTTCTGGCACTTATTAACTTTGTGACTTTATTTTTTTTTTTAAAGCAATCGGGGTTAAGTAACTTGCTCAAGGTTACACGGCCAGTTATTTCTGGATGTGGTGCTGAGTATCTGAGCCCAGATTTGATCCAGGTCATCCCAACACTGGAGCCGGTGCTCTTACTCGCTGAGCCATCTGGCCGCCCCTGACTTTGTGACTTTAAGTAAATCATTTAACTTCTCTTTATCTGTTTCCTTAACTGTAAAATAGATATAATAACAGCACCTACCTTCTAGGGTTGTTGGGAGATTAATATAAACTTTTAGAAGTGCCTGGTGGGGCAGCTAGGTGGCACAGTGAATTGGGCACCAGCCCTGGAGTCAGGAAGACGTGAGTTCAAATCTGGCCTCAGACACTTAACACTTATTAGCTGTGTGACCTTGTGCAAGTCACTTAACCCCAATTGCCCTGTCTTCCCCCACTACAAGAAAGAAAAAAAAAGATTTTTAAAAAGTGCCCAGAGCTTAATCCATGCTTGTTCCCTTCTTTACATGAGAGCTAGATATTTATGGTTTCCTTGAGGAAAGGACTATATTTTATTAACCTGATTTATTCCTCAGAAATTCCCACAGTGTCTTGTACATAATGGATAACTGACCTTTGGAAATTATTGTTATTATTGAAAAGATACTTAAATTATTAATTGAATTGGTTTGTTATATATCTGGTTAGTAAAAGAGATGGACTCAAATTCAGGACTTTTGATTCTCAAGCTGGTGTTCTTTCCATGATATCATGTTAGCTCCATTCTGTCTTGTAATGCAACCAATAGGAAAATGGTATTTAGTAAGCCTTCTTTTAAAATTCAGCTAATAATGCATTGATTTTGCATTTTGTACTATTTCTGAATGAAAGCTAAGTGGCCATTATTTTCCTTTTCCTTAATGTACATGCAAATTCATAGAACAGAATGTCCATTTTTCAAAAACAAATGAGCATTTTTACCTGTCGAGCAAAAACTAACCTGGCAGAGAGACATAGATAGATCTTTTAAAAGATATAGATAGAAAAATTGATTGCTAGGTGTGTGTGTATACATATATATGTGTGTGTATTATATGTTTAAATGATCTTATGCATATATCCATGTTTTAAAAGATTTATTTACTTAAAAAGTACCAAGTTATAAAATATTCAATAAAGAATTGATTGAAACTAAGCTACACTCACTTGTTAAATAAAGAGGATATTTTAAAATTATATTACCACACATCACATTTCTATATATTGACAACCTTCCTCATCATTCAACTTTTTTTAAGGAAGGAGAATACAGGTAGAATTCTGTCTTTAGTCAGGAAATTAATGACCTAGAAGAAATTATTGTCTCCCACACATTAGGCAAATGTCAGCACATTGTGAAGTGTGGATTTTTCCCCACTTAGAACAGAGCAGGATGCAGACGTTACAATTCTGTGAATATCATATTTTCAAGTGAGAATTGCTATAGTTAGGAAAACATTTCTTGGCTTGACTTAAAGTCAAGCTCGCTAGATGTTGTAAAGGGGGTAGTCAAGCCATAATTGGTTATGTTTCAACTAATCAAGTGATCTAGATTTATCTATTGTTTGACAAATGTCAAATTCTAACCATAAGTGTGTTGTTCAGATGGCACCGTGATAATGATGGATGATGATGATGGCGATAATAATGATGATGATGATGGCTAGCATTTATACAGCACTTCAGTGTTTGTGAAGTATTCTACACATATAATAATCTCATATGACTCTCACAACAACTCTGGAAGATAGGTGTTATAATTATCCTCATTTTACAGATGGGAAACTGAGTCAGGTAAAGGCTAAGTGACTTGAATAGCACAGCTAGTATGTGTTGAAAGCGGATTTGAACTCAGGTCTTACTGATTTCTATACCAACACTCCATCCATTGCAACAATTAACTGCCTTTAGGCATTCTAGGTAGAGCAAAAAAAATGATATGGCAAAGAAAAATTTATTCACATGAGTTTATTATTGTAACCCATTACTTTTTCTGGTGTGATTGATGTTAATGTTATAGCTGCTTTCTCTGCCAGTACAGATCTTAACCTTTCTCTATGTAGTGCTATTCGGTTCTTGACAATGACTTTCCATATATCCTTCATAGAGGTTTCACAGAACATATAGGACTATCATAAATAATCTCGGAAATAAATCACCAACTACACGGGGACATACAAGGAAAATCCAACAATGGAAAGTAAGACAAAGGAAGTATGATGACAGCTGGCTTATTAGAAGTAAGATCATTTGATCATAGCTTTAGGGTTAGAAGGGAACTTCAAAGAACCATCCAATCTGACACCTTTATTTAACTGAGGAAAATGAGACCCAAATTAGTTGGGTGACTTGCCCAAGGGAATGCTGGAAGAGATTCCAGGTGCCCTTTAATTTGAGCATTTCACCTCACTACTCTCTTCCTCCATTGCCTCATACTGCTAGCTTTAATTTAGTTACCCAGAAAAAACTAACCTATGGTATATCTTCTTCCCTTACTGGGCTCCCATTTTCTTCTCCTCAAAGTCAGAGTATAAAAGATAAAATGTAGGGGGGAAAATTTTTTAAACAGCTAAATTGAGTCGTTTGCCTTCCACCTGCTCCTTTTATGCCATCTTCAAAATCTATTACTAGAAAAAAAAACAAAAAAAAGCCAGTGACTGTTCAATAAATGAATCATTCACCTACCTCTCACTCTTTTCCAGTGGAAGTTTTATTCATTCTACTTCCATGGGAGAAGTTGTATGAGGAGAGCAAAGGGGGATAAAAAGGACTTTAGCTAAAGAAGGAATTGGAAAGATGATTTGGAGGCCTTAAGAAATGGGGGGAAAGGTTAGAGATAGAAATTAAGGATTTTAAATTTGGAAACTCTTGAAGAGTTAAAGAAAGGGAGATACAAGAAAGAGATTTAGGGAGAATACAATTAGTAAAACATTGTAATGAGAGAAGGAAGAGGAAATTTGCTGTGACTATCAAGATATTAAAGAAGTATTAAGTGGAGGGCAAAGAATAATAAAGATTCTAATGTTGAAAGCTCCCTAAACAGTTTGTATTTCTCTAGGTATTAAGAAAGGCAAAGAATGAGGGTTTCATTTCCAATAAGTAAGGAGAATGGATGAATTTTGCAATGACATAAGCCTCCCAGTGTGAAAGATGGGCCAGAGATGCATGAAGCCTTTAAGGCTTGGTATTCAGAGGTAGATACAACAGAAGACTCCCTTAGAAAGCCCCAAGGTCATCAGAAACCCACAACAGTATCTTGGAATTCACCAGGAGCCACTCCAAGAGTATAGGCTTAGCAGCTTTCAAACCAGGACACTACAGGATTCCAAGGTCCCAATCAGTCTGTCCTGCTATGGTATAGAAGGTCATGAAGATAGATCCATTACCCCAAACTTTAAATATCTGGGAGGCAACTCCACTGAGCATTTATTAACCTATTTATGCAACAATTTTTTAGTTCTTGGTGTTCGTTTACATTTTTGACAACACTTTCCTTTGATCTACAATGCACCTTATCTTATTTCTTTGTGAATTCAAATGATCTTCAAAATAGTTCCCCACACCAGTTGATAGAACAATCCTTAAAAGTCATTGAAGTGTGTTCTTTAAGAGCTACAACTTTTTCTTATTTACTTAGAATAATATTCAGTCTTTAAAACCATGGATTAAAAATGGCAACATATGTATATGGCACAAAATCCATGACTTAACTGACAGAGAACTAACTAAAAGTGGGAAAACTAGTTCTGTTTGGTCTAATCTGGTCAAAGTCAGATGTTCAGAGTCAACCTAGTGTTGGAAGAAACTCACATGTAATGACCATTACTGTCACAAAATGAAACTATATCAAATTTGTTATTTATCTCAATGAATTTGCACTTATCTAGCCTTTTCCTGTAAGGCAATAGCATCAAGCTCAAATATATTTAGTTTCCTACAGACCAAATATTGACTTAGAAAACTACAAATTCATGTAATTTATGTTATATTAGATTCTTATAAATTTTGTTAAACATTTTCCAATTACATTTTAATCTGGTTCTAGCAAGGCTTCAAGTTTGTCATCTCTAAGGCACAATTATGATGGCATGATAAAGTGAGAAATAATTCAGCAATAGTCAAAGGAAAAAGAAATAAGTAGTAATATTCTCTTCTGAGTAGTGTAGATGTATCTATTTGTCCATATGATCAACAACAATAGAGAGGTCTATTGTTGTCCAGGGGCATGTTTCTAAAACAGAACAGAGAACGTTCCAAGACTTGTCAAACCACATGACTATTACCTACCTCTGGTGATACTTCCAGAAAGAATTGCCAAAGATTATGAAATCTTGGACAATAAACAAAAGGACAAAGGGGCACTGATGGTATTTTGATCACTACTTCTGCTGAACAATGTGAGAACTTTGGAAGGTTTGCAAAGTGGAATAGTTAAGAAATTTTTGAATTTTTGGATTTCCTAGGATCTTACAAATTAAATCAAGAGGTATTTAAACTGAAGAAAAAACAGAAAGGAGAAAATTATAAACCTTTATACTCTAAGCTTAAAAGAAAAGTAACCATAATGTTGAAGAATAGTAGCAATAGACATTCAGAAATTCATGGGATATATAACTCCAAGAATGGAACCCACAGAACAACAGAAAAATCCATAACTTTAGATATACACTATACAGGCATGTGTGCATGTATGCATGTATGTCTGTATGTGTGTATGTATTTATACTTACAAATGATCGAGATTTTAAGCAATAAATAAGAATTAAGCATTAAGATAAAGTAGACTTACTGTTATGGGGAGGCAAATTGAACTTTATAAGTATCCCTGAGACTTAGTAGGATAGTACTCATGACTAGACTATGGCTCTGAAAGAAAATATTTTCTAAAAAAGGAGCAGGATAAGTAGAAGAGATAAGTGGAACATTGTATACTAAGATGGTATACCAAGCGTTTCCAAGACATAATAGGTAGAACATTGGCCTCAGAGCCAGGTAGAGCCGGGTTCAAGGTTTACCCCTCACATATGCTAGCTGTGACTGTGAGCAAGTTACTTGATTTTGGTGCTCTAGGCAATTTGTTAAGACTCTAAATTGCAGACAACATGCCAATCTACATTGGTATAGTAAGATTTCTCATTTTATGATTCCCCATATCAATAAAATCACAGATATAATCCTTTTCCTTATACCTGAGTGAAAAAATCTAGGAATTTAATGAAGGGGGAAGTATAAGAGGTAACATTTAGGTGAAAATTAACAAAGGAATTAAAAGACATAATTGGATTATCTGAGTATATTACAAAACACCCAACAGAAAGAGGAAATATATGAAAAGTTCATGAAATGGATCACAACCATTAGCAAATGGTGGAGGACTTCAATTATCTGGATATCTGCTGGAGCTCTTTCTCTGCCAAAAGCAGAGCAACTAATAACTTAATGATGATTTGCCATAATTATAATTATATCCTTTAAAAACAAGAGGGGATTCTATTCTCTTTTTTAAATTAAATTTTATGTTTATTTTTAGTTTACATCATTCATTTCCACAAGATTTTGAGTTACAAATTTTCTCCCCATCTTTCCCCTACCCACCACCCCAAAATAGCAACCCCACTGTATACCCCCCTCCCCCAATCTTATCTCTCCTATATCCTCCCCTATTGCCCCTCTGACTTTCCAGTAGGGCAAGATGGATCTATATATCCCAGTGCCTATGTATCTTATTTCCCAGTTGCATGTAAATATATATATATATATATATATATATATATATATATATATATATATATATATACATTTTTTTAAACATTTGATTTTAAAACTTTGAATTCCAGATTCTTTCCCTTCCTCCCTTGTCACCCACCCTTACCGGGAAGATAGGCAATGGGGATTCTATTCTTAATCAGATTCTCAAAAGAAAGAAAAAAAAATTGGTTGTTCAAGAGGAAACAGCCCATTTTAGAATATGTGATAGAGGAGAAGAAAGCAGAGAATACTCTGATGTGCATCCTAGATTTAGGGAGATCAGATTTCAAAGAGTTCAGAGAAAGGATAGATGGAATCTTATGGTCTAAAATTCTACAGAGGATATCAGCTGAGAAAGTATAGGCAACTTTCAAGAGTGAAATTCTTAAGAACCAAAGAGAAACAATTCTGCTAAGAAAGGACAGGGAAAGTTAGTTAGATGAGACTACGTGGGAACTGATTAGCAAACTTAGACTTTTAAAAGACATACAGAATGTGGAGGCAAAGGCAGATAATGGAAGATGAATGCCAAATCATCGTATGATCCTTTAAGAATACTATCAAGAGTGCTAAAGCTCATAATGAACTGTGTCTGTCAACAAGAGCTAAAGACAAAGAAGTAAGATCATTTAGGTTTAAGGAAAGAGGACCAAAGAAAGAATAAGACTTACTTAAGAGAAAGCAGAGTGTTCAACCTTTATTTGGTATCTTCTCTGTCAAGCAGAATGAGTTTTGGACTAGACTGTTCCTGAGAGGAAAGAACAAAAATGCCTGATACCCAAAGGAAGGAAGGACACAGTAAGCCTGCACCCAATTGCTGTTATGGAATAAAGACAGGTTTGGCAATCAAATTATTGAAAGATTTTACTGGACAATTCAAAGGGCTTTAGTAGTTGGAATAATGTTATGCATAATTCAAAAGAGAAAGAGAAAACTAGATAGCAAGATGACTGGGGAGTGTATGCTTTTCTGAGTGCCAAAACCAGTATGACTTGCTGAAGCAAGGGAAAAGAGCGCAGAATTAAGCTAGGCTTGCTCTTAACCTGCCTTGATATGTTCAGACATCCTGGACCAGATGAACTGTATCCTAGGGTACTGAAAGAACAGGAAAATGCCACTGTCTAAGATGTTTGAAAGATCCCAGAGAAGAGAGACAACTCATGGTATTAGGAAAGTGAAACTATCCTCATTTTCAAAATGGGGAAAAGAATCTTCAAATGTTTCAACTGATAGGTCAGAGAACTTGAGATTGGCTCCTGACAAAATTCTGGAAGGTATCTTATATGGCATTAGCAGATATCATAAGAAGAAAATAGTGATCACAAAGAGATAGCCTAAATTCATTTAAAAAAAATAGATCATGTCACACTGATCTAATTTCCTTGTTGGATAGCATAGATCAGCAGATCATAAAGATAGCATTTACCTAGATTTTAGGAAAGCACTTGTAAAATCCCACATAACCTTCTTTTGGACAAGATAGTTCTACTTTGACTAGACAATAAACTTCTAGTGAGGGAAAATTAACCATCTCTCTAGGCAATTCTACTTTTGGAATGCAATTCTAATTGTTAGAAGTTTCATTGTTATTGTTTGCCCCCTGATGTCAAGCTTAAATTGGCCTCTGTGTGACTTCTACCTTTTGCTTGTAGATGTGCCCTCGGGTCAAGCAGAATAAATCAAATCATTCATTCAGGTGATAAATCTTCAAATACTTGAAGAAAGCTTTCATATCTACATTAAGCCTTTTCTTCTCCAATGCCAAATATCTCCATTTTCGTCTACCACTTTCTTCAATGGCATGGTCTCTCCCATTCCTGATGACTTTAATCTGGAGGAACTCTAGTTGCTCAATGATTTTTCAAAAATATAGTCACCACATCTGAACGTAATATTTCAGATGTAGTCTGCCCAGAATTGGATATAATATTCCAGATGTGGTTTGAGTAAAGCAGAATTGGGTTAGAAAGTTGGCCAGGAAATCTGAAAGTAAGCTAAACTTCAAAATTCACAACATAATGTCTCATCCAAACTTACTGATTTACATTAGCTTAAGATAAAAGAATTTGGGGAAGGACTGTGAAAGGCAAAAGATAAACAGACCTTTTGTAATGAAGTCATGGGAAGAAGAATGTGTGTTTGAAAATTTTGAGATGCTTAATATATTCCATCCTTCTCCCATATAAGACAAGAGTATCTCTCTCTCTCTCTATCTGTCTGTCTGTCTATGTGTGTGTGTGTATCTGTTGGTCTGTGTATGTCTCTCTTTCTCTCTGAGACATACTTGTTCCTTATAGTTTTGCAACACTCATTTTTTTTGGTGGTTGTTCTTTCCATTTACTATATACTCATGTATATATTATTTTCTTGCCTTTTTCTTACTTCATTCTGTGCTAGTTCATTGATGTCTTTCCATGCTTCTCTATATTTATCACATTCACCATTACTTACAACACAATAATATTCCATTACTTTCATGTATCACAATTTGTTTATTCCCCAATCAACGGGCATATACTTTGCTTCCAGTTCTTTGCTATCACAAAATGTGCTGGTATAAATATTATGCTATCTATGGAGACTTTTTTCTTTCTTATCAAGGGTCTCTTTGGGGCTTGTAGTGGAATCTAATTGTGAACCTGGTAGTAGAATCTTTGAATCAAATGGTACGGACATTTTAGACACCCTATTTGCATAATTCTAAATTGTTTCCAAAATGGTAGCACTAATCCATACCTCCACCAAGAGTGAACTAGTATACCCATCTTCCCACAATCCCACCAACATTTACTATTCCCTCCTTTTGTTCTCTTTGCTAATTTGCAAGTTATAAAATGAAACCTCAGGGTTATTTTGATTTGCATTTCTCTAATTAGTAATAATTTAGAGCATTTTTTCATGTGATCATTAATAGTTTGCAATTCTTTTGAGAACTCTTTGTCTATCCTTTGACCACTTCTGTATTGGTAAATGAGTTTTGGTTATATTTGGGTGTGGGGTTGATTGTTTATATATCTTGATACCAATGCTTTATCAGAGAAATGTGATACAAAGATTTCTTTCCCATTTAATTGTTTACTTTTTTTAATAGTAGGTATATTCATTTTTTCTCTGCAGAAATTTTTCAGTTTCATATGATCAAAGTTATTCATGTTATCATTTGTATTTTATCACTTGTAATTTGTAAAATGTATAATTTTATTATTTATAATTTCTAGTATACCAAAACTACACATCATTGACCACCTAGAGTTTCTCCAGATGAAGGTCACCAAGAATGGGAGAGATCATGCCACTGAAGAAACTGGTAGAAGGAAATGATGATATTTAGCATTAGAAAAGAAAAGACTCAATCATTTGCAATTTTATCATTTGTAACTATTCCTTAGTATGTGATTCGGTTCTCCTCTAATTTTTTTTTAGCATATGCTTTAATATTATGACTACATATTCATTTAGAATATATTATGGAATGTGGTATAAGATGCTGGCCTCACCCTGATTTCTGCCAGACTGTTTCTAGTTTTCCCAGCAGTACTTTTTTTTTAAGCAAATATGAAGTTCTTTCAAAAGTAATGTATGTTTTCTGGTTTATTGAACATTGGTTAATTGTGTTCCCTGGTTTTTGATTCTGCTTTATCTAGTTGATCTTCCTCTCTGTTTTTTATCAGATGCTTTGATGATTGGTGCTTTATAATAAAATCTGAGGACTAAAAGCACTCTTCCCCTTTCATCTCTACCTCTTTTCACCATTTCCCTTGATATGCTATATATGTTTTTTTTTATTTTTTCCAAATTAATTTTGTTATTTTATCAAGTTCTCTAAAGAATCCCTTTGATAATTTAATTAGTATAACATTAAAAGTGCAAATTAATTTTGACAGGATTATAATTTTTATTACATTGGCATGGTGCAGCAAAATGTTAGACAGAATCACATATTTCTCCCACTATTTAAGGTGATTTTTAAAATTATTCTTAAAAGAACACTTTATAATTCAATCTGCACAAGTATTTTGGGGGCTTTGATTGATCTTCAGATACATTATGTAGTTTTTAGTGATTTAAAATAGGATTTCCCTTTCTATTACTGCCTCTTGCATTTTGTTTTTATTATTGAGAGAGACTATTGATTTTTTAGGGTTTGTTACCTTCAACTTTGCTGAAGCTATCAAAATAATTAGTAACTTTGCTGATTCCCTAAGATTTCCAAAGTGAATCATCATATCATGGGCAAAGAGGGATATTTTTATCTCCTTTTTACCTGTATTTATGTATTGAATTTATTTTTCTCATTTTATTTCTACTTCTGGCATTTCTAAGAACCATATCAAATAATAGCAATGAGAATAGGCATGTTTATTTTGCTTTTCTATTTATTGGAAAGGTTTCTGGTACATTAGAGTTGTATAAGTAATTGACTTTTAGTTTCAGGTAAGTACTTTTGTGACATTAAAAAGGTATGCCCTTTGAGACAGCTAGGTGGTGCAGTGAATAGAGCACCAGCCCTGGAGTCAGGAGGTCCTGAGTTCAAATCCAGTCTCAGAAACTTAACACAAAAAAACTAGCATGTGACCTTGGGCAAATCACTGAACCCCAATTGCCTTCCAAAAAGCAAAAAAAAAAAAAGTCAATTAAAGTTTAAAAAAAAGGTATACTCTTCGTAAAAAAAATTTAATTTTAATAAATATTCTTTGTCAAAGGATATTTCACATCTGATGCAGAATCATAGGGTTTGGGGATATTTTTTTTTCTTTTGAACATAATAAACTATGCTGATTGCTTTCCTAATGTTGAATTATTCTTGAATCCCTGGTATAATTTCAATCTGGTCATAATGAATGATTTCTTGAATGAATCTTTGTAGTCTTTTTGACAGCATCTTATTTAAATTTTTTGAATTGATGTTCATTTAAGGTATTGGTCTACCAGTCTTCCTGTATTTTATCCTTCTCTGGTTTAGGTAGTAAAATTATATTTGCCACATAAGAGGATTCGGTTACAGTGCTTTCTTTTTCTATTTATGAGAATAATTTGTGAAATATGGGTACTAGCTGTTCTTTGAAAGTTAGATATAATTATCTTGCAAGACTTGCAGTTTTCTTTGGGAGTTCCTTTAAAGTTAGTTTCATCTCTTTTCCTGAGATTGTATTATTTAAAAACTTTATCTGGTCCTCTGACAGAGTATTTTTTATTTTTTAAGATTTCATCTTTCTTTTTCGTTCTCAAGTCTATTGTCTTATAACCAAGTATAATAGGTTCTGATTGTTCTTTTTATTTCTTCCTGTTTTGTTGTGATTTCATTTTGTTTATTTACTATTTTCCTGATTTGATTTTCTGCTCTTTTTTTATCATCAGATTTGCTAAGAATTCAACAATTTTATTAATCTTTTTCAAAGAACCAGTGGGTCTTATTTCTTATGATGCTCATTTTCCATTTATTTCTCTTCTAATTTTTAAAATCTATTGTTTTACTTATTTTAGAGGGTTTTTATTGTGATTATAATTTTTAATGCATATGTATTTCATTAATTGTCTCCTTTTCTATTTTGTTTGTAGGAATATTATTTTTCTGGAGGACTGCTTTCAGTTGCATCCCAGAAATTTTGGTATGTTGTTTAATCATTGTCATTTTCTCTCACAAAATTATTGATTGTTTCTATGGGTTGCTCTTTGAGTCACTCATTATTCTGGATTTCATCGTTATGTCTTCATTTGTGTCTGTATATTTTGTTTATGGTCCCTGAATTCATTACTATTTTTTAAAAAAAAGCAATCGGGGTTAAGTAACTTGCTCAAGGTTACACAGCCAGTATCTGAGCCTGGATTTGATCCCCAGATCATCCCAACTGGAGCCGTTGCTCTTACTCGCTGAACCACCTGGCCACCCCTAAGCAATTGGGGTAAAGTAACTTGCTCAAGGTTACATGGCCAGGTGTTTCTGGATGGGTGCTAAGTGTCTGAGCCGGGATTCGATCTCCAGGTCATCCCAACCCTGGAGCCGGTGCTCTTACTCTCTGTACTACCTGGCCGCCCCAATTCATTACTATTTTTAATGCATAATGATCAGTAAAGGGTTTATTTACTATTTGTGCCTTTTTATATTATTTTGCAATTTCTCTCTGTCCTAATATGTGGTTAATTTTTATAAAAGCTCTGTGGGTTGCTGAGAGGAATGTATATTCTGTAGCACTTCCATTTGGAAGATGACATGGCTTTTAGCACTAGTTTCTCCAATGGTTTGTTCAGTTTTATGTTTTCCCTTTTGTCCATCTTTCTATTATACTTACTCAAAACTGAGAGGACATTGAAATTTCCTGCCACTATTGTGTTATTCTAGATTTCTTCTGGTAGGACAGTTAATATTTCTTTTATAAATTTATATGTTACAGCATTTGGGGCATATAAGTCTAATATTCATTAGTTGTCTATTGTTCCTTTCAGTATAATGTAATTTTCTTGTTTATTTCTTTTTACATTTTGAATGTTTGTTTTTGCTTTCTCTGATAGCATGATTACAGCTCCTGATATTTTGCATCCATCTGATCCTTAGAAAATTTTTCCTAGCCCTTCATTTTTATTTAGTGTCTGTTTTTCAAAGGTGTTCCTTATTAATTAATAGGTTGTAAAGTTTTGTTTTTCCAAACAGTCATTTTTTTTGGATGGTTGAAACCACCATTTGTAATATCAAGGTTTTGAAAGTCTAATTTTTTTCTCTCCTCTTCTGTAAACACAGTACACTGTCTCTTTAAATTATTTTAGCTTAATCTATTTCAAGTCAATCCTATTCCCATTGGCTTTCTTCCCTTCACCCTGAAGTCCCCTACCTCCTATTCATTATCCCTTTCTCTAGTTTTAGAGTTTTGCTTAATTTATCAGTTACTCTTTCTTGCTTATTTTTATGTAATCATTTCATTCTCTACCCTTTCCCCTCTCAATTAAGTAAAATCCTCCTTAAAATCAAAATCCTCCTTCCTTTCCCCACCTTCAAATTTTCTTCATTTTTAGTAGTTTATTTTCTATGCCTTTTTTTGTAAAAAAGGATTTCTTTCTCTTTTTTGTTATTTATCTTCCCTTTATGTCTATTCTAGACTTTTATTCTTTGACTATGCCTTTTATATTTGTTTAGTCTTTCTCTGGAGTCTATATTTCTTATAGAATTAAAGTTTCCAAGGTATTTAATTTGGCTTCCTCCTTCTATACAGTTTCTATCTTATTGCCTTGTAGATACCCATGCCCCTTTTTTCTGGTGTGCCTCACTCTTAGAAATATCAATTTCTGCAAGTGACTGGATATTGCCCCATGGTAAGAATCCCCCTTTGTCCCTAATTATAGAGTTCATTCTTGAATTCTTTAACTTCCTCATGGTCATTTTCCCATGTGCCTTTAAATCTCCTACCTAGGCCAGTGCTTCCCCATCTTCTGAGTGTCAGTTGCTCCCAGGAGCTCTGACTCCTCTTCTCCTAAGGTAGGATGATGTTTCTCTTTAAGCAAAAGCCTCTGTAGATTAAATTCTTTGTAAATTTGTGATTTCTATATATAGACTATCTCTCTTCCCCTATGGGAGAGCATTCATCAAAGGTACCCCCTCACAACACTGAAACAAGATTTCCCCATTTTTTCACTCTCTTTTCCAATCCTTCCTTTTGTCTCCTCACTCATTCTCTTGTAGTTTCTTTTCTTCCTGAGAGACTGCAAGATTTATTTTCCCTTCATTGTTGGACACATTGTACACATCATATATTCCTTTCTATCTTCTTCCTCCTTTAGGCCTTTTTACACATATTTGTATTCTGTAAATTAGTCTTGGAAAAAAAACATTGATTCATTTGTAGACAGGGTGTTGTGAGGTTTAGTACATGATGTTTTAGGATATCATCTTGAATTAGCACATATGTTTCTCCATCACTTTTATTTGACTATATGATTTCACCTGTCTCGTTTAAGAAGAAATTTCTTGATCAAATATGTTATGTTGTTGTTGCTGCTGCCCTTGGTTCCTATATTTCTTTATTCTTATTGTATTTTGGTTGTCTTGGGTGTTTGAGAAGTAAACACTCTCTTCACTTCTGATTTTCTTTCCTAGAATATTGTGAGCCCCCTCAGGATTCTTCTATTTTCACCCTCTTCCTCCTTCCGATCTCCATGGATTTTTTTGCTCTTGGCAAATGAGTCCATAGGCTGTTACCATTCTGTTAAATCATCACAGGTAGAAAGGAAAGGAAAGGAAGATTCCAACTTTGGCTACATGCAGGGATTCATTTTGCAAGAAAAGAAATTAAATCTCTAAAAGGTCAAGCCATATGGACTAGGTCACACAGGTAGCAAGTTGCAGAGTTTCTATTTGAAATTAGGTCTTTTGATTTCAAATCCAGGACTCTTTCTACCAGGCCATCCTTCCTCTTATTTTCTTTCCCTCCATAGGTTCAGTACTTGAACATGTTAAGCTCTCAATACATGCTTGTTAGATTAGAATCACTTCTAAAGTGCAGTCGTTGCCATTGGTGGAATTGGAGAACCTGAAACCAGAAGGTAACATTGACTTGGTTAACAATGGGTCATTAAAATGAGATTTTACAGCCCAATCTAATTTGTCATATTTAAACCTTAAGTCAAAAGAGAGATTTTGCAAATAAATCAAATAATCAACATCTCTATAGTGTAGTGTCCCATTGTGATTTCAGAAAACTGGTGGTACTCACCACCAGTAAAGCTCAGCAGTGAAATAATGGAAAAATGCAACATACATTTTGAGACATGATCAATGGTTGCTTTTGTTTTGCTTGACTGTACTTATTTGTTTCATAACAGCCTTCTAAGGAGTGTGGAGAGAAAGGGTCATTGAGAAGTTACAGTTTTATACAATTAAAATAGCTTCAATAAAACTTTTTTTTAATGACCAAGATCTTTACCTAAAGAAAAAAATTTTAAAAAGAAGAAATTCTTCAGAATACTAGTAGACATAAATTCAGATCAAGGACTCAATACCTCTCAACTTGGACTTACTGATATTGTTTGAACAGCTGTAGTCAATTTGGTTTAATCTTGGAGGGACCCAAAGGGCATCAGTTTGTGCAACAGCAATAATGGTACATTGAACCACAAGAGGAAAAGAGGCAGGAAAAATCAAAATATAGAGACTAAGATGAATGATTCTGAGCAATCTTTTATTAATTTTTTTTTTAGTGAAGTAAGGGCATGACTTTTTTTTCTCAAAAACTCAGGGGCTTAAGATCCTGGGCAAGTTCTCTCTCCCATTTGCTTCTAGGTTCCATTTAACTTCTCCATGACTTTTTCTACATAACACAAACACACAAATGACAGTAAAAATGTGTGATGCATTAATAAAATAAAGCACAGCTTCAGAAAGGTCATCAACATTAGTAAATGGATTTTCAAAATGAGCAAATAGCAATGACCTAGGGACTTTGCTTGATGGTGGCAGTCAATTCCTTTGAGGGAACAATGGATTGTGAGTGATTCTATTGGTTTTCCTTTACCCCAGAAACGTTCCTATGAAAAAATGGTCTTTAATGGTAGAAAGTCAAAAGTAAGTTGGTTTTATTGGTCATCAACAAAATGGCAAGGGACATGTAGGCCTTCATATGCCAATCTTTTGATTGCTACTCTGAGTATTTTACCAGTCTAGTCTTTTGAGGTATTGCTACTTGGCCCAGGGCTTTAATACTGTGCCACTCACTGTACTGTACCCAAGCACATAATTTAAACCAAATTCAGTCCTGAGGAGCCCAGTTTCTAGCAAGAAGAATACTAAATTCCCTCTTCTCATACTCTTCATCTTGTTAAATTTCTACCTCTTTGTCCCTTGGATTATTTTAGTTATAGAATAGATTAGGCTCACATCTTAGATCTTCCAAAAAAGGAGGAGTAAAATAAATGTCCAATGTACAATATGAATTAGATAGGTAACAGGTAATTTATTCCCACACATAAAAGAAACACTACATATAAAATGTTACATTAATAGAATGACTTAAATAAAATTCAGTAATTTATAACTACTGTTACAATCTACTCAGAGGCTAATATTAAACTTCCCCATATTTGGAATATAAAGTGGTATCACACCCATCAGATTGGCTAACATGACAAAACAGGAAAATAATAAATATTGGAAAAGATGTGGGAAAAATGGAAACCCTAATGCATTAGTGGTGGGATTGTGAACTGAATCAACCATTCTAGAGAGTACTTGGGAACTTATACCCAAAGGGCTATAAAACTGTGCATACACTTTGGTCCAGCAATACCACTTCTATGTTTGTATCCCAAAGACATCATAAAAAGGGGAAAGGACCCATAAGTACAAAAATTTTTATGCCAGCTCTTTTGGTGGTATCAAAGAATTGGAAATTGAGGAGATGTCCATCAATTGGTGAATGACTAAACAAGTTGCGATATCTGAATGTAATGGAATACTATTGTTCCATAAGAAATGATGAGCAGGTAGATTTCAGAAAAAGCTAGAAAGACTTACATGAATTGATGCTGAGTGAAGTGAGCAGAACCAAGAGATCATTGTACATAGTAACAGCAACATTGCGTGATGACCAACTTTGATAAACTTAACTCTTCTCAGCAATGCAATGATCTAAAACAATTCTAAAAGACTGATGATAGAAAATGTTATACACACCTAGAGAAAGAACTATGGAGTCTGAATGCAGATCGAAGCATCCTGCTCTCACTCTTTTTTTTTTTTTTTGCTTTTTCTTGTAGTTCTTTTTTTCTTTTTGTTTTCTTTCACAACCATGACTCATGGAAATGTTTAATATGATTGTACATGTATAACCTATAACAAATTGCACGCCACCTTGAGGGGGAGGGAGGAAAATTTAGAACTTACAATCTTATAAAAGTGAATGTTGAAAATTAAATAAATGGGATAGCTAGGTGGTGCAGTGAATAGAGCACCGGCCCTGGAGTCAGGAGGAGCTGAGTTCAAATCTGGCCTCAGACACTTAAAACTTACTAGCAGTTTGACCTTGGGCAAGTCACTTAACCCCAATTGCCCTGTCCTCCTCCCTCCAAAAAGGAAAAAAAAAGGTTTAAAAAAAGGAAACTAAATAAATATTTCTTTTTAAAAAGGAAAATAAAGTGGTTTGCAGGACAATTGATTGGGCATTTTTCCATTTCAATTCAACTCTGCCCTATTTAGGCAACTCCTAGAATATATCTGCTGATAAAATGATCAGACTTGGGTCAATCCTTTTGTGAATGGTTGTCTTCTCCAGGAGCACTGATATGATTGCTGAGAACTCACTTCTTTGGTCCTGGGCTTCCCAACTAGTTCCATAAATTATCCAAGATCTCCTTCCCTTTCCAGAAAGAGAGCTTATCCCTAAAGGACAGGGACTGTTACATTGTTATCTAATCTTTAGGCCCTACATACATTACAGTGCCTGCACATAATAGTCATTTTAAATTTTTTTCTTTAATTGAATTAAAGTAGATGGTATCTAAGAATAACTCTTCAGAGGACAGGAAGCTTGGTAATTCTCCTCCTGTTCTAGGATGTACTTTGATGTTCTGTTGTTATTATTTTTGTTGCTGCTGCTGCTGACTCATGTTCATAAAGCTCCTAGCTTAGATGATGAACTCTTCACCATTTTGCCACTGGCCTTGTCTGATGCCACTCTTTTCCTCCTCTCTTGGGTACAAACAGATGCCTGGAGAGCTACTGAAGATGCACAGTTTTCTTTCCTGGGAATGGAGTTCAAGTCTTTTTGTGTAGCTCTTCTTCCTTCTGCATCTTTCAGCTCTGTTTCTGTCTTTTCTAGCCATAATTCTCCCTTATAAAGATTAGTCCAAGGGCATAGCCCAACTGTATGACTAGCTATGACTCAATTAACTTCAAATGTGATGTTAGTGATTATTTTTGTACCTTTAATAAACAGACCTCTTCAATTTTAGAATCAAGGACATATGGCTGGAGTGGGGTGAGACAATAAAATAGGAGGGTATGGCATTGAAGACCTCAACACTTCTGCCCCTCCCCCCCATATATACACTTCCTATATTCCTATCATTATGATTTTTATGATTCTTTTTTTAACTTTTAAGTAATATGTAACATATATTTATTTGCCATTGTTGTTCTTTAATTACATAGTTGTAGTCACTGTATATATTTGTTTCTTGGATTCTATTTTCCTCACTCTGTATCACCTCATATAAACCTTCACATATTTCTTTGAATTCTTCGAATTGCTTGTTTTTTGTTAGTGCAGTAACATTCCACTATAGTCATAAAGCACAATTTAATTAGATATTCCCCAGTCATTAAGCACCTGACTTGTTTCTATTTTTTTGATATCACAAATGTTTCTAGAAAAAAAATTGTAAAGAAATATCTTTTTTGCATATCAATAATGTCCTTATAGTTTAGTTCCAGTAGAGGTATCACTGGGTCAAAGAGGAAGAAATACTTTTGCACCTTTTATGGCTCAATTCTTTAATGCTTTTCAAAAAGTTGATCTAATTCACAATTCCAGTAGCAGTATAATAGGATTTCTGTGGTACTATGGTCACACTAGCACTGAGTTTTGTCACCTTTTATTATCTTTGTCAATTTGACTGACACCAAGTAAAATCTTAGAGTTGTTTATTTGTATTTCTCTGAGCATTAGAAATTTTGTACATCTTCAAATGTCTGTTGATATTTTGTTTCTCCACTGGGGAGCTATATGATCATATATTTACTCATTTATTTATTGGAACATGGCTCTTGTACTATGTTTAAGTCAGTTCCTCATGAACTTAGGTTGTCAAAATTTCATCAACATTGTTGAATAAGAAGAAAATTGTTTCCTCAGTGTATTATTTCTTTGTCCTGGATGCATTGTTTTGTGTTGTATCTTTTTTAAGTTTTCTGTTCTTGTATAATAACATTTATCTATTATTCTTTTACTTTCCTGTAAATCAAACTTTACCAAGAATTCATTCACTCACTACAATATGAAAGCTATAACATTTCTTTGTTCTTTTGAATTTTGTAGATGTAAATATAGGTGTAGATATAGGTATTGCCATTAATATCATTACTTTATGTAGAACTACTTGTAGTATATGGTGTGATAGGCTAGTACAGGACTCAGTCCAGTCCATCCTCTATTCAGTCACTAAAGTGATTCTCCTGAAGCACAGGGCCGATAATGCCAACCACCTATTCAGTAAATTCCAGTGGCTTCCTATTACCTCCAGGAGCAAATAGGAAGTGCTCTGTTTGGAATTCAAAGTCCTCCGTAACCTCATTCCCTCCTGCCCTTCCTTTCTTACACACTTTACTGCCAGACAAGTACTCTTCCGGACTGTTCCATGAACAATGTATTCCATCTCTCAGCTCCAGACATTCTTCCTGGCTGTTCTACGTGCCTGAAGAACTCTCCCTTCTCAACTCTGACTATTGACCTCTCTGGCTTCCTTAAGTCTCAACTAAAATCCCATATTCTACAAGTAGCCTCCCCTAACCCTCTTAATTCCAACGCATCTCCTCCATGTTTCCTATTTATCCTGTATATAGCTTCCTTTGTATATAAATCTGTTTACATGCTGTTTCCCCCATTAGATTGTAAGCTCCTTGAGGGCAGGGACTCTCTTTTGACTTTTTATGTATCCTGAGCATTTAGCTTAGTGTTTGGCACTAAGCACCCACTATAGGTGCTTAACTAAATAACTAGACAGACAGATACATAGATATAGATACACATAATTTATTGATCAGTTGATTGATTTCCCACCAAAATGCTGATTTTTCAAGTAATTTTTGTTGATTAATAAATTCCATAGTGAGTGTTCTATATCTCCAGATTTATGGCACTAGACTATTATGTGTAGCTCTTTCTCATTATTATTTAATCTTTTCCACTGATCCATTTTTTCTTTTTTTTATCCAATACTAGATAATTCTATTAATTACTATTCTATGATATAATTTGAGATCTGTAACTTTAAACATCCCTTTCCCTTTTTTATTTTATAAATTCCTTTTGAATTAAACTTTTTTCTTCCATTTCAATCTTATAATTTTTGTCAAATTCCATAAAATATGGCAATGCTATTTTGACTGGTAAAACATTAAATCTATAGACTAATTTAGGAAGTATTGTTATCTTTTTAAAATTTGCTTAGTCTACCTTATGCACATTTTCCTCTTTGTCCAATCATTTAGCTCCTTCTTTGTTTCTGTAAAAATTATATTCTAGTTGACTTTTTATAAGTCCTACATGTAGCTAAGTAGGCTAATTCTGGGATATTTAATACTTTTGAAACAATTTTTAAATAGAATTTATCTTTCTATATTTTTCTGACTTTAATTAGTGATTTAGAGAAATGCAGATTTTTATGGGCTTCTTATATGCCAATATTTTGAGGTTGCTTATTATCTCAATGTTTTTGTTGATTTTTTTCATTTTCCAAAGAAATTATTATATCAATCAAAAATACATATATTTAATCTCCAATTTACCATTGATTATTCCTCACATTTCTTTTCTGGCTTTCATTGCCCCAACTAGCATTTCTAGAACTGTCAAATAATAATGGAGAGTCTTGCTTACCTCCTCTTATGAGCAGGTAAGGTTCTACAGTTTCTCAGTTATATAAAAACTGGCTCTTGAAAAAATATTTCTAATCTCTTAAGGGGGGAAGTCTTCCATTTTCATACTTTTAAAGTTTTTAAATTGGTATTATAGTTTATCAAAAGCTTCAATTGATTAAATAAGATAATTATTTTTATTTTTATAATATTATCTATTATGTTAATTGTCCTAGTATTAAATGATCTTTGAATTACTATTATAAATCCTACTTGTTCATAATGAATAAACTTTAGGTAGTGCTATATTCTAAGCAGGTCGGTGACACTGTGGGTAGAGTGTTAGACCTGGAGTCAGGAAGACCTGAGTTCAAATGTGACTGTAGACAATAGCTGTGTGACCCTGAGGAAGTCACCTAACCCTATTTATCTCTTTTCCCCATCTCTGAGATTAGCTGGAGAAGGAAATGGCATACTACTCTAGTACCTTTGCAAAAAAAAAAAAAGTCCAAATGGGGTCATGAAGAATAGTAGATGACTGAAAAACAATTCAACAACAGCAAAATTGCCATATTCTACATCTCAGTATTTTATTTATATTTTCACAATGGTGTTCATTAACTGTATTTATCCATAGTTCTGTTTCATTTCACCACCTTGCTATCTCTGGTTTAAAGATAGCACCATATTTATAGTATTGAAAGAATTGTATAGAGTGCCATCTTTCTCAATTTTAGAAAATAGCATATGTAGTAATAGGATCATTTGTTCTTTGAATGTTCTATAGAATTTCTTGTCAATGCATCTGGCTCCAGGTTTTCTTTTTAAAGTGACAGATTTGAAAAAAAAAAACTGTTCAATTTCTCCCTCTGGTATTTGTTTGTTTAGAAAATCTATTTCTCTATTTTTCAATTCAAGTATTTTATATTTCTGCAGATACTCATCCATTTCTCTTATTGACTCAATTTTGTTGATATTTAAATGTATAGTATCTAATAATTTTCTTTGATTATTCATTATTGTGACTTCCTCTTCTTGTATTTTATTGTGGTTTTCTTCTTTTTTCTGGTTAAATTAGCTAATGGTTTTTCCCTGTTTTATTGATCTTTTTAAAATCCTAGGTCTTCATTTTGTTCATTAATTCCATTAGGTGTTGGGGGGGGTGGGAGGACTTTTAATTCTGTTAATTTCTCACTCTAATTTTAGACATCTCTCTTTTTTACTTATTTTGCAAACAAAATTATCTACTTTTGAAAATTAAGAACTCAAATCAATCAATCATTTTGCCCTGTTTGTTAATATTTGTTCATGGAGTTCCAGTCCTAAATAATATATACATCTAATCCTAAACTATTTGATGAATCTGAATTTTAAAGTTATCTTTACCTGAAATTTACCAATTTATCCATCACCAGTTTTTGTCACCTACTTTGAGTTTTCTAATAATTACCTGAAAATTTGTTCCTGTGCTGACTTTCATACCAAAAGGTTTTTGCTTTGCTTTTCTTAAACACCTTGGTATTTTCTGAATTATTGAACACACATTCACATGCACATACACACATTTGTACATACATACATGCATGTATGTATATATATATATGTATCTTCTATTGTCTAACTAGTTAGAAAGTTCTGTAGTGATGCCCAATCTCCCATGAAAATCATGTTCTAAGTTTTTTTTATATTTTCCCAACTATATATATATATAATATATATATATATAAAAAATATATATATATATAATACTAAGTAATTCAAATTCCAGGATTTGATATCTTTGTTTCTTGGCTACAAGACAAGACAAGCTGGGCGAAGGAGTCTCAGAATGACTCTTCACTTCTCTCACAAACTATCCATAGTAAAGTGCTGTCTAATTCACCCCAACAAATGTTAACTCTGTGCATTTAATCTTGATCTCTGCAGCCTCTGACCCTGGACCTTTCCTCTTGAATCCTCTCCTCAATGCCTTTTTGTAACACTGTTGTCTTTGGGTTGTTCTACCTATCTCACCATTCCTTTCCTGTGCTGGATCTTTTCCCATTCAATGCCACTTAACCCTAAATGATCTCCAAAACTCTGTGTTGTGCCATTTTCTCATTTCCCTCTATACTATATCACTTAGGGATCTCATCATCTACCATTGATTCAGCTATCATCTTGATGAAAATCATTCCTAAATATATATATATATATATATATATATATATATATATATATAGCCCTAGTCTTTCTTTGAGCTTCAGTTAAGCATCTCTAACTGCCTTTCAAGTGACATGAAAAATAGGTTATCTCAAACTCAACATGTCTAAAACAGAACTCTTTATCTTTCTACCCAAACACTCTTTCTTTTTAATTTTGTTTTATTGTGAAATGATCCAACCATTCTGGAGAGGATTTTGGAACTATTCCCAAAGGGATATAAAACTATACATACCCTTTAATCCAGCAATACCAATACTAGGTCTATATCCCAAAGAGATCATTAAAATGGAAAAGGACCCACATGTATAAACATATTTATAACAGCTCTTTTTGTGGTATCAAAGAATTGAAAATTGAGGGGATGGCCATCAAATGGGGAATAGCTGAACAAACTGTGGTATATGAATGGATTACTATTATTCCATAAGAAATGATGAGTAGGCAGATTTCAGAAAAAACTGGAAAAATTTCCATGAACTGATGCTGAGTGAAGTGAGCAGAACCAGGAGAACATTTTACATAGTAACAGCAACATTGCGCAGTGACCAATTTTGATAGACTTAACTCTTCTCTGTAATGCAATGATCTAAGACAATTCCAAGGGACTAATGATAGAAAATGCTGTCCACATCCAGAGAAAGAACTATGTCATCTCAATGCAGATCAAAGCATTCTATTTGTTTTTGTTTTTGTTTTTTCTTTCTTGTGGTTTTTCCCTTTTGTTCTGATTCTTCTTTCATTACATGACTAATATGTAAATATATGTAATATGATTGTACAGGTATAGCCTATATCAAATTGCAGACTGTCTTGGGTGGGGGCAGAGGGAGGTGGAAAATTTAGAACTCAAAATCTTATAAAAGTGAATGTGGAAAACAAAAAAATAAATAAATGGGGGCAAGAAATGGAAGAGTCAAGTGAAGAGTTTTAAGAGTGGGGGAGACCAGAGAATATCTATTGGTGTCAACAAAGAATTCTGTAAGGAGAGATTAAGTTAACATGGAAGAAAGGAAATTATAAGAAGACAAACTCCTTGATGAGATTGTAATGGGAATGTAAATTTTTATGATCTTCCCTGCCCCTAGGTTAAGTGCACCTAGAGCCTGTAGTGGAAGGCTTGTTTTACAGGAGATACTTTGTGATTGGGCAGTGGGTCAAGAAGGTTGTTACATTCTCTGAGCAAGGAGGCTTCCCTCATGGGAAGCTTTGCTTTGGGGCTCACTTTGAGAAGTGTTCTGTGATTTGACCAGATGAGACTCTGGGCATCCATTGAGAGCCCCCCGGCTTTGAAAACCCAGATGTTGATGCTTCCCTCTCTAGTAACTGTGATTAAGTATGGATGTATGTAATGGTTGGACAGTTTGGAAGCCTGTCTGCTGAACTGTTCTTGTAACTTATGATTGTAACCTCTGTGTATTCTGAAGTTCGGGGTGCTGACCTTTTCCCCCTGAACTAGGTAAACGATATATGTTTGATTGATTAAAGTAAGTTTGTTAACCCATTTTGAGTTGCTTTCCTTTAGATCTAATAACATGTGTTGGCAGCCACCCTGGGGATGCTGGGGTGCTTGCTGCTACAGAGATGAGGAGGATGGGTTCAGCATTACAAGTAGAAGCATTTTACCTGGAACCTCTTCTTCAGAGACTTCTGACGCAAAGGAGAGAAAGGCTGTAAAGAAGGAAAGATGAAGGGATTTTTAGGAGGTGAAAGCAGAGTTTACTCATAAAAGATGACTGATAAAATTTCATTTTCTCTTTGGTGGGTGGAAAGAAGAAGGAGAGCAACATTTAGAGATTTAATAATATAGATAATAGTAGCATTTATATAGAGCTTTAACACTTGCAAAGAGATTTGCAGATACTATCTCATTTGATCCTCATAACAACCCTGAGAGGTAGGAAATAATATTATCTCCGTTTTACAAATGAGGATACTAAGGCAAGACAAGTAACATGCCCAGAGCCACATAACAAGTAAATCTCTGAGGCTGGGTTTGAATTAAAATCTTCCTGATTCCAGGCCCATGCATCTGCAATACCTAACTGCCTGTGATTACAATGGATATCCTTATGATTTCCTGGGCCTATCTTAACAATGAGGGAAAAGCACTGACTTTGGGATCAGAAGGTCTGGTAAGTTCCTATTCTCCTACCTTTGTGACCTCGAGCAAGGTGCACATCCTCTGGGTGCCTCACTTTTTCTCATCTATAAAATAAAGGGAGATGGGCTAGATGACCTCTAACCTCATTCCCAGTGCTAAATCTTATGACTCCACCATAAAAGGTATCTTAGAGTTCAGTCCAACCCTTCTGCCTTACAGATGAGGATCCTGAGGCCCAGAGAAGTTAAATGATTCACCCAAGATCAGACAGGGAGTGGCATGGATGGGATTTGAAGCCAAGTCCTGTCATTCTGAATCTACAGTTCTTTCCATTATACCACACTTTCCCTGGGGTCTTTCTTGTTTCCTCTTATCCAAGGGAGTTGGGAATCAGCTGGCACTTCCATTCCCCTGAACAAGAGAAAAGATACCAGTTTGACTCTATTCTCAGTCTTCGCCTTATACGGTTGAAATTAAAAGAAAAAAAAAGAAAGAAAATTCACTCGACAGTGTGATGCTGTCAGTCTCTGTGAAACCCTGTAATTGTTGGTTCTTTCATCAGAGAGAGGTTTTTCTCAGTCTAATCTGTCTCTCTTTCTTTATCTTTTATCTTAGTGAGGAGGCCTCCTCCTGTCTCTTACCACCTGGCATGGGCCTTGCATCTACATGCAATTGATCCTTTTGTCAGTTAGGTCTAACTCAGAGAATTAAATAAAAATTGCTTTCTGCTTTACATTGCTTGGAGCCACACAAATCTCAGTCCATCAGAACAGAGCTGTTTCTGCACATTTAAAGACATGAGAACTCAGATTCTTAGCAGCAACATAAAGGAGCCATAGGCAACATGATGTTGGTTGGCATTTGCCTGTCGGTACACAAGGATAGGTATTCAATCCAGTTTGATAAACACATACTGAGGCTAACTATGTGTAGAACTGTATGTTGGGTCCTGGGAGAAGCATACAAAGAGAAATAAGGTAGCAGTGGATTGCCACCCCCCCCCTCTTAATAGCCTAGCATTGTTGATAGAGAACTGGTCCTGGAATCAGAAAACCCCAGATTCAAATCCCATCTCTGACCCCTAGTAGCTATGAAATCATTTGCAAGTAACATAGCCTCCCTAGTCTTCAGTTTCTTTATCTGTAAACTAGGGATAATAATACCTATAATATCAATACCTATCTGGCAGATAAGTATTGTTGTGAGGCTCACATGAAATTATATAGGCATGTGCTTTGCAAAACACTGTTATATAAATATCCATCATTATTATGGGAAAGTAGTCATTTAAACTCTCAATATACATATAGTAGGTGTGGTAGGAGCAATACATATTATAGGTATAGGCAAGGTGGGATGAAGGTGGCACAATGGATAGAACACCAAGCTTGACTCATCTTCCTGAGTTGAAATCTGGCCCCAGATACTTACTAGCTGTGTGACTCTGGGCACTGAATGTTTCCACATTATGTCATCACTTTAGCCTTTGCTCACTGGTTCTTGTCTTCAAAATGCACTTTCCTTTCTCCTTTCATCTTTTGAATTCTTTTTTTAAATTAATTTTTATTGATTTATTTTACTATCACCAAAATTTCTCCCCCAAAATTTTAAAACAAAAAACAGAAGAGAAAAATCGACAAAACTGATCAATATATATTTTAAAATCTGAAAATATTTACAGTGTTTCATTCCCATAGACCTCCCACTGATGCAAAGGAATGGGGCGCCATTATCTTTTCTTGTCTCTCCTTTGAAGCCATACTTGTTCTTTCTCATTTTGTAGCATTTACTCTTGGTTGTGTTATGGTTGTTTTTCTTTCCATTTACATTGTTGAAATTATTGTCCACACTTCTTTTTGGTTCTTCTTGCTTCATTCTGTATCAGTTCATGTAAGTCTTCCCATGCTTCTCTGTATTCATCACATTCATAATTTGTAATATTCTATTCCATCTATATGATAAAACATTCCCCAATTGATAGGCATATACTTGGTTTTCAGTTCTGTGTTACTATAAAAGGTGCTGCTATATATTTTGGTACATATGAGGGCTTTCTTCTTATCAATGACCTTCTTGGGGTATATGCCTAGTAATGGAAGTAAAGTCATTTTGTTTGCATGTCATGCTCCACAGATGCTTCATTGTACTCAAAACCCGAGCTTTGATCATGGGACTGGCTTGTTAGGCCTGATCCAGAATAGCACACCACTATTTCAGAACCAAACTAAGGCATCTATCTTCCATTTTCATCACTTCTCAGTAACAGGAAGTCTTGAGTAAAAAAACAATTTTCATTGACTTATCCTCTCCTTTATGTGCCCTTTCTTCCCTCCTCTCTGTCAAACTTAAAAATATACTTCAGTGTCATAAGAATATTGGAAATAGTGTTGAAAGATGAGGGTTCAAATCTTGTCTTTTATGTGAGCTACTTGTGTGACCATGGACACATCACTTAACTTTCCTGGGCCTCAGCTTCCTTATCAGTAGTCACTAAGACTTTTATTAGCTAAATTTATTAATATAACAAATATGTATATAATATATAATAAATAATATAATAATACAAAACTAAATTTATTAACTAAAAAGCATTCATTAAACCATGCAATGGACCAGGCACTAGACTAAGCCCAGTAGCCTCCAAACTCTCTTTCAGCTCTACATCAAAGATTCTATGAAGTCTACTCCTTCAAGAAAAGTCTGTTCTTAGTAAAGCATATGACATGATATTTATTCACACTAAAATGTAAATGGCTCATAGTGTCCATCACATTACTTCTCTTGGGTTTATTTTTACTTTAACAAGGGCCACCAATTTTTAATCAAAGAAATAAACACCTAAATTTCAGGAATCAGTTAACCTAGTGTAAGGTGTGTGTGTTGCCCATGTAGAGTATTATACATCAATGTAGCTTATCTAAATACAGCTCACAAGGAGGTGTGAATAGTTATCTCAGTAATCTTACCTGATCTTCTGCAAGATCTTTCCACTAAATCCTCACATATTGATCTCCCTAACTTCCTTTAAGTCCCAGCTAAAATCTTACCTTCTACAGGAAGCCTTCCCTAAATTCCTCTTAATCCTAGTGCTTTTTCTTTTTTAATAACATCCTATTTATCCTGTACTTAGCTTGCTTTCTGTATACTTGTTTGCATGATGTTCCCCTCCCCCATTAGATTGTAACCTCTTTGAGGGCAGGGACTGCCTTTTGTCTCTTCTTATATCCCCAGCACTTAGCATGGTGCCTGCACATAGTAATCACTTAATAAGTGTTTATTGAATTACATGGTGAATTGAATTTTTCTGTGTTTTCCTTCTTACGGCTTTTGAAAAAGAAGGAATAATTTTTAACAAATTTAGTGTTGGTTCAATGGACCAAAAGATGATTTGAACTTTGCTGATGATCTTCCATGAAATATATAACTAATGTGCCCATTACTCAGGACACAGTACAGTAATCACACATGGCAGGTGCTCAACAAATGATGATTGATGATAACAATGATTCCTAGAGTAATAAAATCTCTCTATGAGCAAAAGATGGCAGGTCAGAAATGAGAACTAGTCTATATTCATTCTTTCTTTCATTCATATAACACATATTTACCCTACGGTTCTATTCACATCAGTCTCCACCTCAAAAACTCGTAAATCCTCATTTTCCCTCCTTCAAGGTACAGTTCTCTCCATCCCTCTCCTGGTCCCTATTGCTGTTTCCTATAACACACTTGAATGCTAGCTCTCTCTACACTGGTTATATTATGTGCGTCTGTTTGACGTTTTTTTTTTAATCACACCCACAGAGTGCATTTCTTATTTATATCCTGCAGTACATAGCACATGTATTATAGGATATTACATGAAGCAGGAGCTTAATATAGGTTTACTGCATAAATGAATTTGGTATGTATCCACTATACATTTTCTAGATACTGTGATATTACACTAAAGATAGAAAACATCATAAGGAAATATTATATCTTATAGTTACAAAGGATCTAGAGACCACAGTGAGGACAAAAATGAGGCTTAGGATGATTAAAACAGCGAAAGAAGGGATATGATAGCAGCTGAACTCAAGCCACCATCCTAATTCAAGTCCTTTTATCCTGCCTCCAATAGCCTCCTCATTGAAATGCTGCTCCTAGTTTTTCCTTATGCAATCTAACCTTTAAATAAGTTCTCAAAATGTTCTTCCTAACTGATTCAAATTAATAAAACTGAGTCATTCCCTAATATATAAGTGGTCAAAGAATATGAATGAGCAATTTTCAAAGGAAGAAATTCAAACTATAAGCAATCATATGAAAAAAAAAAAGCTCCAAATCACTAGAAATTAAAGCAACTCTGAGGTTCCACTGCTCAGTCACAAGCTTGGCAAAGATGACAAAAGAGAAAAATGGCATATCAGAGGAGTTATGGGAAAACAGACACACTAACCTACCATTGGTGGAGCTGAGAATTGGACTAGCCATTCGGGAAAGCAATTTGGAAATATTGTCAAAATGTCATTAAATTTTCTATACCTTTTGACCCAGAAATACTAATTCCATGCCTATACCCCCAAAGAGATAAAGGAAAGAGGAAAAAGACCTATACTCCAAAGCAATCAAAGAAAGAATGAAGAGGAAATATACAAAAAAATTTATAGCAGCCTTCTTCATAGTAACTAAAAACTGAGAATTAAGGTGATGCCCACCTATTGAGGAATGTCTAAAAAATTATGGTATGTAGTTATAATAGGGTATCATTATACCATAAGAAATGTTAAAATGGATATGTTGAGATGAAACTGGGAAGATCTCAATGAACTGAGGCAGACTAAAGTGAGCAGTAGAAAAAATGTATGTGATAATAAAATTATAAAGAAAAACACCTTTGAAAAACTTTATGACCCTGACCAATAAAGGATAAGCCATGAATCTAAAGTCAGAAGGATGAACCTACCTCCTGCCAGAGTGATTGTAGACTTAGGTTTAAGAATGAAATTTACATTTTTGAACATGGCCAATGTGTTTTTATTGGACTATATGTGTGTGTGTGTACGTATACATTTGTTATGAGGATTTTTTTCTCTATTCTTGTTCACTTGTGACAGAATGTAAGAGAAATACTAAAAATTGCTGAAAATGCTAAGAAAAAAATTTCAAATGAATAAAATAAAAAGTGATGAAACATAGGGAAAAAGTAATTGAAGTGATACATAAAAATATATTTATATACATAAAAATATATATAAAATAAAAAATATATAAATATTTTTGTTAAAATGTTCTTCTTAGGGTATTGGTTTCAACATGTCAGTCCTCTGCTAAATTAAATAATTTTTTTTTAATCTTCAATTGCTTCCTATTGCCCTGAGGATAAAATACAGATTTATTTCCCTTGAATTTGAAATGCCTGCAGTCTGGTTCCAATATAGCTTTTGAGATTTATTTCATATTTCTCCCATTCACACAATTCCTATTCCTTTCAAACTGGAGCATAGGGTCATACATTTAGAACTGAAAAGAACCTCAGAGTTCATCTAATCAAATCCTGCCATTTTGCAGGTTATGAACTGGGTTTCCAAAAGGTAGCCTGCTAGCTGGTTCCTAAATTCAATGTACTATCTTCATCCCCTTGCCACCAGACTTACACTCCCTTCTAACTTCTACCTCTGAATTCTTATCTTCACTTAAGATTCAATCCAGGTGCCAATACCTGATCTCCCATAATCCCTCCCATCATTCCCATGGTTATTTGTACTTTATATCTCCTCAGATTAAATTTTCTTGGCTCATTTGTGAACATGTTCAATCCCCACCACCACCATCACTAGAATAAAAGTTCCTTGAGGACAAAGAATGTTTCATTTTGGGTTCTTTATCACTTATGCATTGCCCATAATGACACAAATATTTGCTGAATTCTTGGAATGGTTAATGTTTAATAATCAGTATTTGCAAAGCATTTTATAGATACCCTATCATTTTATCCTCATGCAACCCTATGAGATAAGTGCTGTTTTTATTCCCTTATTTCAGATGAGGAAACTGAGACAGATAGATGTTAAGTGGTTCACATAGCTCCTAAATATGTCTCTGAATTCTTAACTCAATAAATAAGATCCCCAGATAAAAATATATGAGTCATCGGCTTAGGATCAATTACTCTCTAATTTCCATGGGTTTTCTCTCTGTGTATCTATTTCTCGAGTATTATCAGCCTGAATTTATACTGTCAAGTGCATTCTTTTAATGTCCTTGCTAACTTCTGGATGTGTTAATGGAGAGAGAGTCTTGATATCAGGATTTGATCCCTAACTCTGGCACTGATGACCTTGGGTAAATCACTGGTAGGGACAACACAGGGTTATAAATAAAAAGCTGGGCTCAGAATAAAGAAAAAAGTTGTGTTCAAGTCCCACCTCTAACATCAACTGGCCATGTGACTTTGAGCAAAAATTATTTAAACTCACAAAGTCTTTTCTCATATATAAAATGAGTGTAACAACAATAGCATATTAGCTAGTATTTATAGACAACTTTAAGGTTTGCAAATATTATCTTATTTTATCATTATAACAACCATGGGAAATATGAGCTTTTACTATCCCCATTTTACAGATGAAAAAACTGAGGCAGACAGCAGTTAAGTGACTTGTCTAGAGTTATATGGGTACTAAGTGTCTAAGGCTAAGTTTGAACTCAGGTCTTCCTGACTCCAAGGTCAGCACTCTACCCACAGAACCCACTAGATTTGCTCAATTTACCCCACAAGTTTGTGGTGAGGAAAGCACTCTATTGAAGTAAATTATTATATTAGCACCTCTTCAACAATCCCCCTGAAGTATCAGAGAATCAAATGTTGCTTTAAGAGCTCTTCAGACCTCCTGAAGTCTTCAAGAAGTTGACTCTCCCACCTCCACCCCCAATGCTATTATTCCTTTGACTTCCTGTTTACTCTCCTAAACTTTGTCAGTAACTGAGACATTCTTTGCATATGCACAGTTTTTAAAGCTGTTCCTTTTTTCTCCATTTCTCCTTGACTCCTCAGTGCCTGTTTGTTAAACCAGATGTTCTGGGGTGTTATCCACATAAGTTTTTATCACAAGCCATTCAGTATCCTTGGCATGCTTTTCTTAGTAGACATATGTGTTCCAGAAGAGCGGGCCCCCTTCTAATGTACACACTGCATGCCCAAGGATGACCCTGTATAGAGACCATATAGCAATGAGAGAAAGAAGATCCTGCTCCCTGGCTTCCCCTCCTCACCTCCCCTACTTTCCTTCCTTCATTTGCTCATCAAATATTTAGTGTGCTCCTACCGTGTATAAATCACTGTGCTGTATCTTGGAAAATTTGCACGAACAAATTAGACATAGTCCTTGCCTTCAAGGAGCTTATAGTCTAGAAAAGCTTTGGAGTGTCCGTTTTTAGGACTTAAAGGTGGTTTCACAGAAGACTTAAACAATGCTGAAATTAATAAGCCTTGATTTGGTCACCCTGGATATTGTTCTTCTTGTCCGGCTTATTTCACATTAATCCATACAAGTCTTCCCACGTTTCTCAGAATTCCTCATATTTGTTTTTTCTTACCAACAAATACTGTGCTGTCATATTCCTATAGCACACTTTACTCAACCATCTCCAGTCAAAGAACTCCTCACTTGTTTCCAGTTCTTTGCTATCACAAAAATAATTCTATCAATAGTTTGGTATATATTGATCTTTTTTTTCAATGACTTTCTTGGTAGTATATTTCCATTAATGGGACCAGTAGATCAAAGGATATGATCAATTCAGGAACTTGTATTGCATGGTTACAAATTGAAATATAGTTCTACCAACAGTACAATAGTGTATCTAAGTACTAGGAAATTTCAGAGGGGGAAGAGATCAACTCCTACTGAGAGAATGAGGAAAGTCTTCATGGAGGAGGTGGCACCTTAACTGAAATTTGAAGAATGGGTAGGATTTCAACAAATGAGTATTTGTAGGTGGTATTTCAGAAACTGAAAATTATGTGAGCAAAGGACTGGAGACAGAAAATGTGGAAAAGCATGAGGTATATTTGTGGGGTAATGAGTATTCCAGGTTGCAGGCAAGCACTTCTCAAACTGTGATCCAAGTACCGCTGAAGGCCCCAGAGACCCTTTCAGAGGGTCCATAAGGTCAAAATTAATTTCATAATAATACTAAGACATGACTTGCCTATTAAACTACTCTTCCTTTTTCCAACTATATATCTGTGTGAAATCAAATTTTCTTTATATATTTAAACTACAATATATCACAACATATTGAATGCAGAAGCAGATATGAGAATCAAAGTGGCTTCAATTAATACAGACACTAAAGACATTTGTAAAAATGCATATGGTAATGTCATTTTTCTAATTTGGGGGTTTTTGCGTGTATTTTGTCATTAAAAATATTTATCTTAACATGTAATAGGTTTATTGTTATTTTGATCAATCAATACATAGCTATTCTTTAAATCCTTCAGTTTTAATGTCTAATACTATAAATAGGTATAGCCTACATAAACAAAAATTCATAGACATTTTCAATAATTTTTAAGAATATAAAGGATCCTAAGACCAAAAAGTTTAAAAACCAGTAGTATAAAGCATAAAGTCAACAAGAAAGGGAGAGGGATGATGTGAGATGAGAAAGAAAGGTAGATTGGATCCAGATGATGTTCAAAACAAAACATAATAGAGCGATGACTAGAGCAAATAAACTCTGTACTATGCCTGTAGTTCACCTAATGGGTATGGTATGTTGGTCACACTGAACTTATCCTAAGGATGGGTGATGGGAATACTTTAAACTTCAGTTCACATTGAACACTGGTCATTAGCCATTCTGTTAGATCAAAATTGACATTAGCCATCACACCTTTGTGTCTCTTGCTTATCTTGCCCACAATCAATTTGCTTCAATCGATGACATTATTATCTGCTAAGTATACCATATGTAGAAGCTTCTCTGAGGGATAACAAGGCCAATGACCATGTACTTTGGGTGGAATTTCCATTAAAAGGCAAAGTCATCATTTCAAAATGGTCAGCAATAGTACCTTTCTCTTTTTATTCCATCTGCTTCAATTTAGGACCTGTCAATTCCAATTTATATCTAATTTCTTGTTCTAAGTCACAGCATTCTTGTTTTGACAGTGAGTTGATTAGTTTTCATTTATTTCAAATCCTCTGCTCTAAGTAATTTGATCTTTAGAAACAAGCAAGCAAGTATTGAGAAGTAGGTTACTCTGGTGTTGTGGCCATATTTAACAGTTCTATCACATTTATATTATATCAAATTCTGCTTGTACACACCTTTTCCATGTGTTTACCAGCCCATTTCTTCCTCTAATCATCAGGGTGAACTTTTATTCTCCCTCAATCTTGCAATCCCCAGTCTACCTGTTTTGAAGTTATTAGAAACATTGAAAAAATATTCTTCACACTACGTCTGATTAGCAAGTTCCAACAATGTACCAGGCTAAAAGAGCTATAAGGAGTAATAAGATATGGTTCCTACCCTCAAAGAGCTTACAGTCTAGCAGTCCATCTCCATTATAACCTGTTCCTATAAAAAATCCTTTAGCCCCAAAGATTTAGGGATGATATACAACTATTCTAGACACAGCTCTAGTAGTTTTCCATTTGCCAGAGTTAACCCAGGAAACATTCTTGGCAACAAATCCATTCAAAAGACATCAGTTAGATATCTATGAACAAGGTAATGTGCTAGGTACTGGGGATGCAACCAAAACTAAACTTGAAGTCCTAGCCTTCAAGGAGTTTGCATTCTTCTGAGGGAAATAAAACTTATATACAGATAAATATAAAATATATAAAAGTGGGAGGGGAGAGGAGATCACAAAGAACTAGTATGGTTAGGGGCACTACCTAGCTGAGCCTTGAAGAAAGGCTGCAATTCTTGGAGACAGATAAGGAGGAAAAAAATTTCAGGTTTGGTGATCACTCATATAAAGGCATAGACATATGAGATAAAATTTTGTATAAATAGAAGAGCAAGTAAGGTATTTTGGCTAGAACATAGAGTATTTGTGGGAAGGAATTTAGAATAAGTCTGGTAAGGAGATCTGGAACTAGATTATGAAGGTCTGTAAAAGACAACCAAAATATTTTAGAGCCAGTAGGCACTGAACATTCTTGAGTAGGGAAGTGGCGCAGTCAGATCTGTGCTTTATGAAGATTATTTTGTCAGTTATGTGGAGTCAGTATTGAAGAAAAAAAGACTAGAAGACAAATTTAGAGGTTATTTCAACACTTTGGGTGAAAACTGATGAAGGATTGAATGAAGGTATTGGCCATATAAATGGAGAGGTAGTGGACATGAGTGATATTTGGATATAGTAACTGACTGAAGAGGGAGGTGAGGGAAGTAGAAGAAAGTCTGAGGTTGCCAACATGGATTACTGAAAAGATAAGATGGTGGTACACTCAACAGACAAAGGGAAACTGGAAGGTGTGTGCTTTGGGGAAAAGATTGTGAATTTTGTTTTGGATATGTTGAATTTGAGATGCTTATGGAACATCCTGATCTTTTCTCTCTTTATACTCTCATGGTAATCTCATCAACTCCTATATGTTTAAATATCATCGAGAGAGAGAAAGAAAGAGAGAGAGAGAGAGAGAGAGAGAGAGAGAGAGAGGTGTATATGTATCTATGTATGTGTATGAATATGTATATAACCAGCCTCAGCCTCTTTCCTTAACTCTAGTCCAAAATCGCTGACTGCCTATTAGACATCTCTATATGGACTTCCAAAACAGAACTCACCTTAGCAGTGGATAAAATACCACAGGTTTTGTTCGGGGTAACAACCATCAACTTGTTGTAGAGAAGTCTTGGACATCCTTTTCCAAAATTAGGCCAATTCACAGAATATTCGGAATGACCCCCTCCAATTATATAGCAATTAGAAGAGAGAAAAACGGTGTAAGAGATTAGGATGCTGAGGGAGCATTAAACTGATTAAGAAATTGGAGATTTTTAACCTGGAAAAAAAAAAGACTTGGATGGGTTGTGATAGCTGTCTCCAAATAGTGGAAGGTCTATCTTTTGGAAGAGGAGACTTACTCCTATTCCCAGAGGGCAGAATTAGGAGCATTGAGTGAACATTTCAAAGATATAGATTCCAGCTCAGTGTATAGAAAGACTTGCTGAATTAGGTTTTTGGAACTGTTACATATCATAGTCAAAATCTAAAGAGTTATGGAACAATTTCACTGGGGTGGCAAGAGAGAATAGACAATACAGTTTCCTTTTTCTCTGTGAAGTGTCCCAAAGTACAGCTGTCTGTCTCAAGAACTCATGACTTCCCCTTCACTGGTGGTCTTCCTCAACAATGTTAGTCAGAGGTTCAAATCCTGACTCAGCCAGGTCCTATATGTATGACTTTGGGCAAGTCTTTTAATGTCTTTGGTCCTCAGTTTCCTCACCTGTAAAATAAAGGAATTACACTAGGTAATCTCTAAGATTGCTTTGGTTCTAAATCTGTGATGCTTTGATCCTGTGTGGGAGTCAGAGCAAGGATCTATGAGTGAATGAGGGGTGGTGTTGGGTCATATTGTAGAAACTGATACTTATGATCATAAACTAAAAAAAACTATGTACAACCTGAGTAAATGGAAAGAAAGATGGTAAAGAACACCAGTTTCCCTTTCTCTTTTTAAAATTGGAAAATATTCACTGAGACTCTATAAATGCCTATGGGATAAAGATGAAAAGTTAAACAACAAATGCCATCACCACAGTGCTGGGGTAAAGGACAAAGTGACTAGGATCGGGGGTGGGAGGGGAATGAAAGGAGGCATCTTTTTTTCCAGAATAAAGCTTTGTCCATCTATGTGAGTCAGGAGGAGAAAAAAAAAAGAAAAAAGTTAAAAGTTAATTTACAAGTTATTTTAAAATAAAAAATAGCTGAATTTAGTTTTAGTGAACAGTGTATAAACATTTTTTTTTCTTGTTGGTCTTTCTAATTACTTCAACCCTATAGGGACCTCCCCATTTAGAAATTTAGTCTACTAATGTAAATCTGCAACTCATCTATAGCTTAACATTTTAGAGACTAGCACTGAGAAGTCAATTGTCTGACCCATGTTCCCAAATCCTAAAGCAGAGGTTGGACTGGAGCCCAGGTGTGGTCTTACCAGGTGCAAGCTGTGCCCACGTACATTTGTCCAGGTTGTGTGTTTAAATTTCAAAATAATTTTAGTAACTAAGATCTAACTCGCCTCTTCTGAGTTTTTTCATTTTTTAATCCCTCCTCTAAGTTTTCCATTCTCTTTATTTAATCTTAATGAGCTTTTCTTTGTAATTAAAGATACGTTGAACCAGATCTGCTCTATACCAAAGTGAAGCAGGGGAATGAAGAGGACATATACTGCTATGGCTGTCAAGACAGTTTGAATTTAGCAGCTAATTGCCGCCTCCTACTTATTTTCTTTTATGTTATGCTACTCAGCATCTTGAAAGAATGCACTAGGCAGGACCGAGCAATGCACTAGGAGTACGGTGACCTGGATTCTGGTCCTGGCTCTTCCTCTCACTAGCTATGTGACTAATCAGTTAATCTCTGAGGGTCTCAGTTTCCTCATCTGTCAAAAGAGGGGGTTGAATAAGTCTGCGATTCCACTTTTGGCCAAAGCTTTTTTTACATGCAAAATATTACCAGCTGAATGTGTTTATCATGAATACTGCAATGCTCTCAGTAACACGGAGAGATGTCTTATTGTTCTGTATGAGAATGTGTGGGTAGAGGAAATTAATTTCAACTTACCTGAATAATAGGGAGACTGTACCTTTTTTGGAAAAAGAATCATAAAAATCTTTTAATCTCTGAACACTCATGACTTCAGTTTTTACAAACATATAATCACCAATGTAAAGTCTTGTCCATTATACAAAGATGACCAACCACCAATTAGTTGTGTACCACAAGTTTTTTTTTTTTGTTTGTTTGTTTTGTTTTCTCCATTGGTGGAGATGTCTTTACATCCATCCACCCACATGTTCCTATTAATTACCACTTTTTCAATGAAATGATATTTTGTGAGATGGCTGGCCAGTATTAGCGATCCTATAACAGCAACATATTTCACTTATGCAACAATGTTGGCTTAAGCAAAGCCAAAAAAACCTTTTTGCTAGCATGGATAGCCCCAAAGTTTGGGGAGAAGTCTTATACTAAGAGTGAAGATCACCAGAAACTTAATTGCATTTACCCAAAAAGGACTTCCTGTTAGACTCATGGTCTCATAAACCATTTGAAAGAGCAGCTTGGTGGTGCAGTAGGGTGTGAACTCATTTTCCTCTGTTCAGATTTGGCCCCAGGTACTTACTAGCTGTGTGACCCTTGGCAAGTCACTTAACACTGTTTGCTCTGTTCCTCCTCTATAAAATGAGCTAGAGAAGGAAATGGCAAACCACTCTAATATGTCTGCCAAGAAGACCACAAATGGGGTCACAAAGAGTCAGACGCAACTGAAAATAACTGAACAACAACAAAACAAAGTGAAGTTCTTGACTTCGAGGTTTGGTGCTCCTCTTTAAGGCTCAAGTCTGTATATAGGGCTCAATTTCACGTAAGGACTGACAACAGTCCCATAACTTGTATTTCAAATAGCATGAAGTTAGATCCTGCCTATCAAAGAAGAGTAGCAAGTAACACCAGCCAACTCGGAGTTCAGTGTGCACTATACACTAGGGAACAGAAATGGAGAGGCAGGTGTATAACCCATAGGCCATGTGAATCCAAAGAAAGAGATTAGGTGAGGAGCAGAGATGGGCTTACTTTTATTTCTATTCCCGGCACTTAATACAGTACCTGGCTCATAGTCTTTGATAAATGCTTATTCACTGATGAGCTGGAGAAGATGAAAGGGGTGGGATAGAAGGTATATGTAGGTTTGGCTTTGACAAGGAGAAGGGTAGCTTCTTCATCACAGACTGGAATAAAATGGGTAAAAAGGAGAGATTTGGTTGAATAGATTCGTGGGAGCTCAGGAGCAAGTGTTAGACATGCAGTCTCCTAGAGTATCTTGAACCTGGAATAATCACCACCTGGGAAACCCAACCCACAAATGTGACTTTGGGGAAGGAAGCTAAGAGGGATAATATGCCACAAAGAACAATGCCACAGGCTTTACCCCGTGCCTACTGATATTTATGTCAAAACCACACTTGCTTATTAGTTCATGTTTCGGAATCTCAGAAAGTGCAGAAGAGTGGAGATTGCCATCAGTTTGCTTCTCAAGGGAGAGATCAACTAAAAGGGGACTACTGTTGAACTACGGCCTCAACCCAGAAAAAAAAAGCTTAGATAGAAATAAACAGCAATCTGGTTCTCAGGTTCAACAAAGTGACAGAGTATCTTGGTATACAGGAAATACACAAAATTGAAGATAAATGGAAAACCATCCCTAGACTAACCAGGCTGGGTAGTCCCTACAAGGACCAAAACCTAATCATATTGTGTATATATATTTGTCTATCTTAGTAGTATCATAATTTATCAATTGCTTTTTACATTCATGATAAAACCAGTAGATTTCAAAGAAAATAAAAATGACATACAACATTCTGTCAATGTAGAATCTAATCAATGAAAAAACTGCCAATTATATATTAAGGAAAGAATTTAATTATACATAAAATTAGGTATAGATATAGATAATGTGTATGAATATTTCATGGTTAATGCACTTACAATTCTGAATAACAGATTGCAAACTTTTATCATGAACTGAGCATTTCCAAGTATTTCCACTTCTATAGGAATATTAACTTCTGTGTTTTGACAGTACAACAATACAATTCCATTTTATTATGTACAGTCGTGACTTTCCTGAATCAATTTTTAATGTAGCTTTTTGTGAATAAAATTTTGTTTGAATTTTATTTTACTATAATAAAGCACATTTTTTTAAAATGCGAAGTCTTTTGATACAAAAGGTCAAGTGACCTATGTGTATGTTTTTAAGTACCATCTATTTTTAAATGTTTTAACTATTTTCTGTTTTCAAATAAAAAGAAACTGATGTCAAAATTGCTAAAAATTAGCATTCTAGTGAAAAAACAAAGAAGAGTTAGATTTTGTGAATAGTTAATTACAAATATTTTACATTTGGCCCTGGAGTCTGAAGGACCTGAGTTCAAATCTGGTCTCAGGCACTTGACACTTACTAGCTGTGTGGCCCTGGACAAGTCGCTTAACCCCAATAGCCTCACCCAGTCCATCAAATTTTGCATTATATGAATGTGACAATTTGGAGTAAATATAATGTCTTGCAATGTCTCTTGCAATGTTGGTACTCCCTGGATTGGTGACAATTGGTGATGAGTACCATGAGTACCTTATTAAACCTTGCTTTCTGGTATCCTAATAGCAATGTCCCAAATAATTATTTCATACCAGCTGCTATGGGTATCACATTGGCATTACAATTAGGCATTTAATATATTCATTGTGCCAGGAAGTTGGGATGATTACTTGTAAATACATTGTATGACAATTTATATTGCTAATGATTTATGTTCCTAGATGTTCAAGTTTACCCAGTGTAATCTATAGGAACTGCAAATTCTTTACTGCAAGGAGGATACAAAGATTATAAATACACCCATAGAATGCACTTACTTGAGAGACTTTAAAGGGAGTTTACTCATGTGTTGCCACAAATAGTTTTGGAGTCAAATAATGAAGGAAAAGGCTGAAAGGATGGAAAATTTAAAGATGGGCTAAGTTGAAGGTAAAAGGGAAGATTTAGGGAATGAGATCCTCCTAACAAAGCTTGTACATTTTTCCTCTGCTTGAATCAATTATGTCCTATAGAGGAAAAGTAACTCTCTCTCTCTCTCTCTCTCTCTCTCTCTCTCTCTCTCTCTCTCTCTCTCTCTCTCTCTCTCTCTCTCTCTCTCTCTCTCTCTCTCTCTCTCTCCATCCCTCCCTCTCTCTCATGCACACCACACACTCACACACACACACACACACACACACACACACACACACACACTTTCCTGTGTGAATAGGATAAAACTTGAAACTAAATTACTGCAACTGCAAACTGAGTGAAGAAAATGGCTCTTGGAATGAGACCTGAGGTCTAAATATTGCTTTCCTGTGAAACACATGCTGCCACAGTAGAGACCAGCAGAAGCCCTCTGAGTTTGTATAGTATAGCAAGAGACTAAACCCTGAACTTTGACATGCTGTATCAAGCACTGGCCTTGGAATCAGGAAGACCTAGACTTGAATCCTCCCTTAGCTACTTATTAGTTATGTGATTCTGGGCAGGTCCCTAAACTTCTATGGGCCTCAGTTTCCTCATGTGTAAATGAGAAGGTCGAACTCAGTGATCTCTACTCCCAACTCTAGGTCTATGAACATATGACCCTCTTAGGTTTTTCATAAATTAGAAAAGCCCTTGTGTGGACATCATTCCTCACTTCCCCAAGGCAAGAGGGGAGGAAAAATGAGGGGGAAGCTAAGAAGTAAGGTGAGCTTCCAAGTTTACCAGATATGAGGAGTATCATACAGGCCGAGACAAAAATAGCAACACGTGGTGCATTGGTATTATTTGCTTTATTAATTTCTAGTATTCTGATTGAAGTTTTTATATACTATATCCTTGAATTAAGAATGAATCAATAAAGCGCACACTCAGTAATATAACTGTGGAGACATGTTCCTGTTATAAAGTGAATATGAATAAATGTCAGATCAAGGAGAAAAAAATATATTTTCCAAAAAGGGAGCTAAAGAATAAAGAAACAGTTAGCTCTTTGAGAATCAGAGGGAGCTTAGAAGTTACTCCTAAGTGATCCTCTGGTATTAGGTGATGAGTCTATTAGGTAGGGATGAGCATTTGATGAACAGCAAGTCCGTTCTGTTGATTATGGCCAGGTATTGGTCACTATCATCTACTAACTGAGAAATGGCAATTTGAAAACCTTAGTGCAAAGCTAACTTGTCCAAGCAGGTATCAAATGTGTAAATTTAACGTGGTTTGCATCATTTTGCAACAAATGAGCCAGGTGATCCTTATACATATACAGAAGCCACTCCTGGCTCCAAGTTTCAAGCTTTGGTGTCAGGATGGGCAAATTGAAGTAAAAGTAGTTTGGGGATCACAAAGACTCATCAATAATTCCTGTCATTGCTGTGTATAAGTTCTGAGAAACCTTGTCTGCTTTTAGGGACTTAACTTCAGAATAATCTCTTCTTGCCTGCATTATATGACCCTATGTATGACTAATCTTAATCTATACGTTATGCTTCCTTGTGTCAATATCCCCATATTTTTTGGTTGTCTTCTGCCTTGGCTATGACTAAGACATTCTTCTCCCCTATGACTGGAAACCAAGCCTTTCCAACAGTTCTCACCCTTGGGTTCTGACTCTCAATTCAAAACATGCGTGTGTGTGTGTATGATATATACTTTTCTTCATTTCTATCTCCCCCATGTTTTATTTTAAAATAGAAATTAAGATAATAAAATAAATAATGACATTATTCCTGAATTTTGAAATAGTACCATTCTAACTCAGGAACGTAGGCTGGCTCTTAAATGATAAGTGTGTATGTCCTCTGGGTTTTACCTCTAGGTAGGGCCAAGATCATACCTAATGGGTCATGGCTGAGTGAATTGTGTGACACTGGTTGATGCATTCTAGAAGTTCCTACCCCAACAAGGCCCAGAATCATCTTACACAGCAGGTATAAAGTAAGTAAAACAAGCCAAATACAAGGGGGATAGAAGGGACCAGATATTTTACAGTGAGTGAGTACTGACGTAAACAAAAATGTGTCAAGCTTGAAAAAGAGTTCTCTCAATTTTCTGCATTCAATTTTTCTACATAAGCACATATGTTAGTAACTAAGGTACAGACTTGCTGAATATTTCTGAACTCCCTTTAGCTGGAACATTGCCACTGCTGCCATCCTCCATGTTCTCCATGGAAAGAACCAACACTAAAAAGAGGCAGGGAGGAGGGTAGCCCTGGTGAGTGTACCAAAAGGGATCTCCTGTCTTTGGGACTATTGTGATCCAAGACAATGACCCAGGACAGACAAACAGAACAAGGATAGAATAGCATCCTAACACTTTAACCCAGCAGGTTTCACCATGGCCAGCAGAGGGTAGCAGTGACCTGGCTCAGTGGCTGGTGAACCAATGACTCCAGGTTTTGGCATGGAAAACATCATGAGATGTCAAGACTCGGTGGAGGTGAGAAGAACTTAGCTCACAACAGCAAGCTAATGTTTCTGAGTGCAGTCCTTACTCCATTCAAAAGGCATTACTCTGAGGAAAGTCCGTAGTTGCGTAATGAAATAAAGAGCCCCTGAAAACTCAATAATAATAACTGACATTCATGGATATTATCATATTTTATTCTTTTTATGCATTATTTTTTCCTTTTTATTCAATGAAAATCTCCTTGTTCTCTCTCCTTCCTCCTTTTCCTTGAAAAGTAAAGAACAAACCCCTTTTACAAACATGTATAGTCAAAGCAAAATAAATTCTCACAACAATCACATCCCCCCATCAAAAAAATAAGCTAACATTTATATGGTGCATATTCTGCCCTTGTACACTGTACTAAGCACTTTCACAAATATTATCTCATTTGATTCTCATAATAACCCCATTATTATTATTCTGATTTTATAGATGAAGAAACTGAGGCAAACAAAGGTTAAAAGACTTGTCCAGGGTCACGCAGTTAATTAGGTGTCTGAGGCCAGATTTGAACTCAGATATTGCTGACTCCAAGACTGATGGTCTAGCAGCTACTATAACACCTAATTGCCTTTTTTTAAATCTCATTCTGAATTGAGTTCATGATCTTTATGTCAAGAGGTAGCATTTTTCATCATGAGTTTTCTGGAGTCGGTTAGTCATCACATTGATCAGAGTTCCTAAGTCTTTCAAAGTTATCTTTACACTATTATCATTGATAAATTGTTCTCCTGGCTCTGCTCACCCCTCTGCATTCATTAATTCATGCAGATCTTCCTGAGTTTCTCTGCAACTGCTCCTTCATTTCTTACAGCACAATAGTATTCCATCAAATTGATATATAACTTGCTCAGACATTCCTCAAATGATTGACACCCCTAAGTTTCCAATTCTTTGCCACCACAAAAAAAAAGAGCTATAAATATTTTTGCATATTCTTAATTCAAGATTATTTTGCTTAGGGTCAATCAGTCTCTTAATCTTCCCTCCTTTTTATTTCCCCACTCTTTTCTCTTAATCCCTTTCCCTCCTGTTTTCCCTTCAGTGAAGTATAATTCTGTACACAGCTGTGTGTTTATGTGAACTCTTCCTTCTTTTGACCAGTTCAGATGAGGAGTAAAGAATTGCCCACTTTTCTCAATTCCTTCTTTCTCGTTGTTGTACACTTTTTTTCTTGCATACCCAAATTATGATAGATGATTTTCTCCATCTTTCCTCTCTCTCTTTTCCCTCCTAGGGTATTCCTCTTTCCCTCCCTTTCTATTCTTCTTTTAAGATCACCAAAATAAAACAGAACCACCCTCAGGACCTCTGTCAAATTGGACTCTCTCTGTGACCCAGAATGATGATTAGGCTCTGAGAAAACACATTTATCATCTCCCCATATTACAGTGTACACAGTTTATCCTTGTTTAGTCCGTTGTGGTTGCCCTCTTATGTTTACCTTTTAGGTTTCTCTTGACTCCAGTTTTTGCACTTCAAAGTTTCTCCTCAGCTCTTACCTTTTCTTCAGGGATATTTAAATATCTTTTACTTCAATAAAGATCTATTTTTACTACTACAAGATTACTCTCAATTTTTCTGGGTAAGATATTCTTGACTGTAAGCCTGTAATCTTTTCCTTCTGGGATATGTATTACAAACTCCCTGTTTCTTTATAATGGTGTCTGCTAAATCTAGTTTGATATTGACTGTGACTCTTTGGTAATTAAATTCTTTCTTTCTGGCTGCTTGCAAATTTTTTTTTCCTTTGACTTGGATGCCTGGACCTTGGCTATCACATTCCTAGGAGTTTTCATTTTGTTTTGTTTTTTAAGAAATGACCAGTGGATTTTTTCTGTTTTCATTTGGCCTCTGGTTAAAAGAGATCTGGACATCTGAACAAAAAAAATATGATATTTGGCCTCCCCCCCTTCTTTCTCTCTCTTTTAATCCATGGCTTTCAGGTAGTTCAATGATTCTTAAATGTTTTCTTCTCCTTGATCTGTTTCCATGTCACTTGGTTTTGCTATAACATATATTTTGTTCTATTTATTTTCAGTCTTTTGACATTGTTTTAATATTTCTTGTTGTGTCATAGTGTATTATCTTCTATTTGATCCATTCCAATTTTAAGGGATCCTGTTGCTTGTGCAAAATGTTATATTTCTTACTCTAAAGTGTTCATTCCTTTCGTAAGTCTTTCTTCCATAGTTCTCAGTTCTTTTACGTTTTTTCTCTAGTGCTCTCATTTCAATTATACAAATATTTTTACCTCTTAAAAAACAGGTATTCTAGTCAAACTTGTGCCCAGTCTGTTTTCCTTTGGGGCTTTGCTTATAGATGTTTTGGTGTTATTCCCTTCTGTTGAGTTTATGTCTTGAGCATTTCTGTCATTGTAAAACTTGTAAAAAAAAAAAAAAAACTTTTCCTGGTAGAATTCTTTCTATTTGTTTATTTGTTCATTCTTCCAGCCTGCTTCTCAACTTCAGACTTTATGTTAAAGTCAGGCTGTGCATGATTCTAGAGGGAACATCTGGACTAATCTTGTATCTTGTTGATGCTTTCTTGAGTTATTGAGTATTACATTATTCCAGAATCTCAGAAGCAGCCTCCATTTTGGACCTGCAAGCTTTCAGTGCTTTCAAAGTGGTTTGATACAGGGAAATATCTGATTATTGCCTTTTTGGTCTGAATCTTACCAGATCTTAACTTGAGTTTGAATCTGAACAATGTGCCTGTGTGCATGTCCCTGACTGGAGTTCCAGAAACTATTATTAACTTCAGCCACTATCAGCCAGCTGGAAAGCTCTGCTGTTTCATACTGTTAGCACTTTAACTCCCCTTTGATCTGGGATTCCTGCCCTTGTTAGTCCCCTACAGGCTTCAGTCTAGGCAGAGGACTCGAACTGAGACCCCATTCTGCTCCTAAGATTAAAGGAACATAGTTGCTGCTTGCTTCCAAATTTGTTTCTGCTCAGTACTCAGCCCATGACCCACGATGACCCCTCATCCTGGAAAGCTAGTCTTAAGTAGATGTCCACTTCTCGATCCATCTTGGACCAGTGACCCAGAACTGAGTAATAAGGTACAGAATTTCCAGTTGGCACCTATTCCTTCACCTTGTACAAGTTCTACGCTAGATCTGTAGCTATTTCTCATCCTGGTATAGAGCCTCTGCCTATACTGGTAGCCTCTGTTCCACTGTACCTGTTAGACCCTAACCCTTATGTCTTCGAGCTCTTTTGTCTCTCTGCCTTTGCCAACCTGGACTGAAAATATGATTCCCTATGATGTTTTTTCTTGGTTTTCATGATGAAGGGTATCTGGTGTGTTTTCTCAATATGTGTAGAAGAGTTGTGGGGTAAAACTTAGCTGTATTTCTATTCTATCAATCTTGGCTCCATTTTACCCACTTGATTCTAAAGGTGAATGCTACAGATGTTAGTACCTTCAATTTACACACAAAAAATTGGAAAGCAGAAGAGAATAAGAGATGTGTCTAGAGTTAAACTAGCAAATGTCTATGGTGAAATTTAAATCTAGAGCTTTCTGTCTCCAAGTCCAGTAAATTATGCACTATGCCATACTGATGTTCATGTGTTAAAATTTCTCCCCGCAAAAGTCCCAATTCCAGGGTTGGTTCAGACAAGCAAAAAAAAATGTTATTTTCTATAGCATTCAATATGTAAATAAACTTTTATTTCAAAAACTGACTTTGAATATTTTAAGGATGAAAAAGTACCACTAATGAAAAATGCTGAAATATTTTAAATATTTTATAAATACACTAGGAAACATATCAAAATTTTATAGAATTCAGTCTGTTACAAGTTGAGTCCACAGAGATATGAAACAAGGTTTGAAGCAGGTTAATTGAAACTAAAATACTTCCAAAAGAAACTTTGGCATAATTTTGTGAAATATTCTCATTTCTAGGAACAGAGGAAAAACAGGATGAAATTCAGATCTCTTCTCATAAAAAGAGAGACATACAATAAGAAAAAAAATGCTACCTTAATCCTATTTGTACTACCAACTCAACATACTGTTAACATAAATATTTCCTACATACCAGTTTTTTTCTTCCTGGTTCATAAAAGAACCAGTATTTTCTATAAAGAACTGAAGGGAAGAAAACTAATTCCCCACCCCCTGCCCTCTACAAATAGGAGTGAGAAAGGTGATTCCCTGAGAACCCCAACTCAAGCACTAATCAGTATTAGTCAGTTCATTATGTTTCCATAGGAGTATTGATTATAAGTTCTGTTACATTTGACCCCAGAGCTGTGAGCTGCAGATGGTAAGATCACTTGAATAACCCAAGGAAGTTGACTAGAGGCCCCCCACCCCTTTTTGCCATGGTGACCAAGCCCAGTGTGAGGGAAGTGACTCAGCTACATGGAAAGTTCCCCAAATTTATTTCTGTGCCTCAGGACCATTCTCTCTAATCCAACATGAGCAGGTGTCTCATGATCACCCAGTCAGTGGACATGCCCTCTGCTTCACCCATCTTATGACCACCTCATGAGTATCTAGTTAGTAGAGATATTCCTTACTTCACCCAATTCATCATCCTGCTAGCAGATAATTTTTGCTTATTTTAGTCCACACATAAATGTCAACCAATGAAATTATTCTGTATTTGGTATAGCTGTTCTTGAATGTTTAGATATCTAACCCTATAAAAACAGGGCCCTGGAAGGACAGGGGATCTCAGATCATGAGGAAGATCTGAGGTCCACTTCATTAGAGGGGACCATGGACCCTTTAATCAAGTGTTATTGGTTCAGAGCTCTGCTTCAGTCTCTTTTATTAAAGTTTGGATAATTTTAATCCCCACAGGAGTCTGTGAGGGGTGGGGGAAGGGAGGGAGAAGTCTGAGAACAGCACAAACTACTTTTCAATAGTGGCACCCAAAGCACCAAAAATGGTAAAAGGGAGAGCTCAGCTGCTATACAGTCAATATTTGTTTGCTGAATGACTTACTTCACCTGTCCTTTCCATGATCTGAAGATCCCAGGAGCTTTGGGGATCAATGAGGATGCATGCAAACACTCAGGAGAAAGAGAGAGATACCATGGACACCATGAGGAGCTTAAAGAATAAGAAGGGATAGGACATGACTTTTGGCCACTGTGAACTTGAACTGAAGTCTCAAGGTCAGAAGCTCCAGGGTGAAATGGCAAAAATTGACTTTACTTTCCCCCTGTTGAATCTATTCACCTACTAGCATGAATGATGATCTAGCCAAAGCCAGACTCATTTAGAAGTTCCTGCCAGAATACAGCAAAAGAAAAAGTGCTGGCTACATAAAATTATAGTTTGATCTAGGTCTTTGCTCCATGCCCCATGCTACCAGGAAAAGGAGTTGAGTCTGGGGGAACAAAGATCCTGAGTTTTTACCTAATAAATGACACTACAAGATAGAATTAGTTCATTATCAACTAGGATCTGGGTTATATTATCTACACTCTTTTTGTCTGCTTTTAGGAGGAGTGGCCAGTCTAGTTTCCCTCCTGGGAGAACTAAACAAGCCTGGGATTTCTAGTTACGATCAGAATTTATAATATCTGATAGTTATATGGGGCTAGAATCTGCTAACATACAGCTGGAAAGTAGATGTTTTATTATATATCATTTAGTGATTTTATAGTTTCTATGTCAGCAGTAAAACACTATCTATGGTTCAGGGAGTTTCTTCTTTTTTTTTGTAGTGGGTGATTCCAATATACCAAATTCCTATGACTTAGGGCTAAGTAAAATATGGTAAATTCAGGGAAGAAATGGTAAAAGGCCAATAGGTGGGAGCAAGGGAATTCAGATTTAATATGAATGGATAAATGCATATTAACCATGCTTACTAGACTGACAATAACCATTCAGAGAGAGAGATGAAACCAAAGGATAAAAGGTCATCCAACTCCTTGAGAACCATGGAAAGTCTGTCATTTCCTCTTAACTCTTCTAATCAGCAGGAGAAAGTAAGGATGGAAGCTGAGAATGGGACTGGCCCATCTCCTGATCTTTCTTGTTTAAATTGGATTGTGTCAGTGGCTAACAAAAGGAAGCAAAAGAGATAGGAAAGGCTCAGCTGTCCATTTATAATGAATACTTTTGTGCTGGCTAATAAACCATTTATTTCTCCTTAGTTTCTTTTATTGGAAGCAATACTTTTGTCTCCTGAACTTTGACTCTTTCAAGTATCAGCCAAGACCTAAATAGGATCAAGAATAAGAAAGAGAAATAGTAACAGCTGACATTTATGTAGCACCATAATATTTACAAAGATTTATCTATTTAGAAAATAGATATTTACACCCCACAATGACTCTGTGAAATAAATACTTTGGGTCCCATTGTTACCCTTCCCCCCAAATGCCATTTTTTTTATCTAGTCCTGCTGCTTTATCAATATGAGAAAGACCAGTTGTGGAAAATCCCTTCATTGATGCATATAATTAACTCTTCTATAACCTACGGTCATATGTAGATACTATGCCTGAGATAATGAGAGATTGTGACTAGCCCGTGGTCACAAAGGGATAAGATTAGAACTCATGTCTTTCTGACTTCAAGATTATTTCGTAATGCCTTTACCATTTAGGCAATAAGGAAATTAGAATTCAAAGAAATTAAGTTCCTGTGATCACATAATATCAAAAGTTAGGAACTACATTTGTTATAATTATTATTCATGATTCCAGAGGGCATATCATAAAATATGCTATCCACTACAAAAAAAACTGATGGATTTAGAATGAAAAATATTTTTGTGTGGCATTGGAAAAATGTTTTATTTGATTATGTATATTTGTTATAAGAAATGTGTTTTTTTTTTACTTTCATTCTTTCTCTCTCAGTGCTTCCCATGGATGGGCCACTATCTGTTACCAGCATCATACCTGCCCTCAGACCCCTTGTGAAGCCTAAAATTGTTAAGAAGAGGATCAAAAAATTCATCCAACACCAGTCAGACAGATGTGTCAGGATCAAGGGAAAATAGTGTAATCCAAGAGGCATTGATAACAGTGTGAAGATGATTTAAGGGTTAGATCTTGATAACAGTGTGAAGATGATTTAAGGGTTAGATCTTGATGCCCAGGGGCAGGTAGGTGGCACAGTGAATAGAGCACCGACCATGGAGTCAGGAGGATCTGAGTTCAAATGTGGCCTCAGACACTTAACACTTACTAGCCATGTGACCTTGGGCAAGTCACTTAACCCCAACTGCCCTGCCTTCCCCCTCCAAAAAACAAACAAAAAAAAAAAGATTTTGATGCCCAGGATTGTTTATAGAAGCAATAAGAAGACAAAACACAGGTTACCAAGTGGATTCAGGAAGTTTTTGGTGCAAAATGTCAAAGAGCTAGAAGTGTTTCTGACGTGCAGCAAATCTTATTGTGCTGAGATTGTTCACAGTGTTTCGTCTAAGAATCAGAAAGGCTTGAGAAAGCAGCTGAGCTAGCTGGCAAGATCACCCATCCAAATGCTAGATTGAGGAGTGAAGAAAATGAGTGAAAAAGCTTTTCACGTTTTTATTTGTGTTAAATAAACCCTCATATCATTAAAAAAAGGAGGAAAAAAGAAATGTGCTTTTTTGTTTTTCTCTCCCCCAATGGAGAGAAAACAAATAGATTTATGTTAATTTTTTAAATAAAGATATGGGAGTATTGCAGATATGAAATGTTGAATCAGATGAGGACAATTTATTATTTTTACTTAACTATTTTATTTTCCTATAAAAGGCCTCTCAGGAAGTAGGCGTAATATGTAAATGTTTGTGATGTAAAAACAAAATACATCAATAAAATTGAAAGAAAGGGGTAGGAAAAAAAAGTGTCAGTGGTAGCATTCAAAGCCAGATCTCTTCTGACACCAACTATGTCATGTTTCCACTAAAGCATTTTCTTTCACTTCGGCCATTTTCTGGCCCATGTACAAACAGCCCCTTCCATCTTTTATTTTTTTTTTTATTTACTTTTTAAATTAATTCACACATTCACATAATGCTAACAGAAAATATATCCCCCCTCCAATAACCAAGTACAATCTTTAGAACTTTAAAAATCATAACCCAATCTGTATAACAGATAAATAAATTCCTGTATGCGATAGTCAGCTTAAAGTCAATGCCACCAAAACTCCTAGAAGAGTACATCAATTGCCTTCCCCCTTGTTCCATTCACCATCCCTGTGATTTACCAGAACAAAATGCCCTTCCCAGCCACCTCTCCCCTTTTTGCAATAACTCCTCCTATTAGGATCGAGTGAGATCTTTTTCTTTTGAGCACAGTTCTTGGCACTCTAGGTGCTCCTTAATTCCTTCCCTTCCACTTATTACATTGTAAGCTTCTTGAGGACAGGGACTGTCATTATATTTGTATTCTCAATGCTTTGCATTGTCAGACATATAAACATCATCATCATCATCATCATCATCATCATCATCATAATAATAATATGCCAGGCACTGTGCTAAGGTCTTTATAATTATTTTCTCATTTGATCCTCACATCAGCCCTGGGAGCTATTATGAACCCCATTTTACAGTTCAAGAAATTTACAGTTCAAGGTTAACTGACTTGCCCAAGGACACATAGCTAGCAAGTGTCTGAGATAAAGTTTAAACTGAGATCTTCCTGACTTCTAGCCCAATGCTTCATCTACTATGCCACCTAGGAGCCTAGCAAGCATTTATTGAATTCTTTTTCGTTTAAACACCATAGAGGTTCTCACAATGCTATCCTGTGAATAACAATTCAACAGGTGATGCTATGATTCTGTTTATCAAAAAACAAAATTCCACATTGCAGCTTATTTAATAACCATAGTTTCCACTGTTTTGATATTTTGAGTTACCAAGAGTTCCTTTAAAAGTTTTTCCAATAGTGTATTCTGTGTTTCCATTCCAGCACAATAAGAAATGTGGGATTATTATAAATCAAGTATTCTTCATATGATCCTATTAGTTTATTGAACCAACCAAAGCTCTCATAAACAACCCAAATCTATATAATATAGCCTGGATCCCTTTTCTTGTTTTTTTTCCAAAATCCTACAGGAGTCCATTTAATAAAAAAATAATAACCTTCATTATTCAATTAGGTTTTCTCTTTATATGTAATATTTTCACTCCTTGCAAGATTTGGAAATTAAAGCATTGTCACATAATGATGACTAGATTATAAATTCCTTGGGAAGAAGTCAGGTGGTTCACTTATCCTTGTATTTCCTTCAGTACAAAACACAGTTCTTTGTGTACTGGCAGGTTGATCTGGCATCCCTAATCAATTGAGTCTCCTCAGTCCACTGATGGAATTGCCAATTATAATAGGCAGGGAACACAGGAAATGAAGAGTTGAGGTTTTGTCCCTTTCAGACTTTTAGTAGTCACATTTTCATCTTATAAAAGGGTACAACCTTTTCAGATGTTGAATGGATCTTTTTTTTTTTTTAATCTTATAAAGGATGTGAAAACTTAAGTGATTCGACGGCATCCCCTAAATCTTTTTAATTCCTCCTGTCACTCTTCCAGTGACCCTGTAGCAGAGTGGGATTGAGGAGGAAAAGAGAAAGTGGCAACAGGAAATGATGAGAAGAACCATTTCATGAGAGAATGTTGAGAAACTAAAGGTTAAAAAGTCAAAGACACACAAACGCAGTGTGCTTTTCCTTTCGGGAGCTGCCTGGAGTTGCCATTCTCCCTTCTCCATGAAGGTGTACCAAGAAGAAATCAGAGGTTTCATCTAGTGACAGTGCTACTGAGACCTGGAAAATCACTGGCCCTGGAAACAGATGTTTTCTATCAAGTCTACCAGACCCCAAGTTCATGTCCCTCTTCCAGAGGAGGAACCATGACTCTGGGCCAGTGTTCTTCCATCTTCATCTAAAAACAGCTCCTACAGGAAACATATTGTGTTTTTCATACCCCTTGCCTACTCATAGGAGTAGGAAATTAAATGAACATAAACTGGATTTGAAGCATCTTATATACTGTCTGAAGAGGTTAGATTAGGTCAACCCTAAAATCCCTTACAGCAAAAAATAGCATGTTTTATCTAAACTTTGTCTCCCCTAGTGCTTATCACAGTGTTCTGCACATAGTAGGTCCTTTACAAATATTTATTGAACTTAACTGAATCAAATGGATTACGTGTTCATAAGTGCTTGTGTTGCACTAAATAAGTTTTACTGTCACCACTCTTTGGTCCATGTTCAGAGATGTGATTTTCTGCAGTTAAACTTCCCTCACCTAGCTGTCTATAGCTCCCAACAAAAGGGTTTGAGATATGCCACGTATTTTCATGAATAAACTTTATAGTTAGGAACACTGTAAGAGATGCAGCCACCAGACAGGCATTGTTGTCAGTGATGAAGCCAGAGAGCATTTCTTTGCTTTGCAGACAGAAAAGGGAATAATTGCCCTCAGCTGGTTCTATTTATATCCCAAGATGTCGAAGAGAAGTCATTCACTTGATAAGATTCCACCTTATCTGTCTCCAAGAGTTTTACTCACTCAGGGACAATGAGTTTTGAAGAGGTGGTAGTGAGCTTTTAACCACAGCCAGGATCTTTCTTGACTTATTTCACTCTGACGTTGGAGAATGCTGAAATAATAGTGAAAAGTGAAGGCGGGGGTGGGGGGGGGGAGATCTATTGGTAGCCCTAATGGAATGATCATTCTTCTCAAAGATACCCAGCACTATAAGACATATTTTCAGAGAAATGAGCTTCTAAATTTAATAAAATCCACATCCTAAAAACAATGTCATATTCTCTAGACCAAAGGGTATTTTCGCTGCCGGTAGTTATTTGTTTTCTTTTGCAAGCATTTCGAGAAGATTCCCAAAAATAAAAACTATTCCTGAGAAAGGGAGCATCATAGTAGAGTAGAAATTCATGGGACATAAGTTCTACTTTCAGATCTGCCTAAGCCCTTGGGACTTTTAAAAATTATTATTATTATCATATAGTGCTTTAAGGTTTGCAAAGCATTGTATATTGTTACAACAACCTGGAATGTAGGTCGTATTATTATATCCGTTTTATACATGAGAAAACAGGTAAAAAGAGGCCATAGCCAGTCTACTAGTAAATATCTGAGGTCAAATTTGAACTCAGATTGTCCTGACTCCAGGCCCAGCAGCTCTATCCACAAGTCATTTTTCTTCTTTATACCTGTCTCCTCATCAGTAAAATGAGGGATTTGTCCTAGATGATCCTAAGGCCCCTTCTAGTTCTAAGCTAAAGTTTTATGAGTTGGTAAATTCAGAGGAAATTGGAAATTTTCAAATTATTTTAAATATTATGAACCATTTAACATGAAATTAGCTTGTAATCTAACTAATAGGATGTTTACATGATGTGTAAACTTTCCATCTTGCCAAATGCTTGGCAAAAATCCAGTAATAGACTTACAGCCTGTTAGAGCTAGAAGAGGATTTAAAGATTATCTCAGAAAATAGCCTCAATGGTTTAGTTTATATTTAGTTCAGTGTTTTTCCTTCCCAGGCCTCCATCCTACTCTCATGTGGAAGCAGATAGTCTTAAAGGAAGACTCCCAAATTTACATCCTTATCATTCCCTAAGGGATTCAGCTAAAAGCATAGAGTGCAAGTACCAGCAGCACCATACCCCACTCCCTACCCCATACACTCCCATCTTTTCAGAAAAAAAAGCTTTTTCCCACTCTGTCCATTTCATTGACTCTTGGATGTTGGAAAAGACACTGCCTTCAGAGCTGTCCTGTCCTATCCATTCCTCTATTCTTGTGTTATAGATTAATCATTGCCCCCAGAGTAAGGGGGAGGGGTCTCTGTTAGAAAGGACATTAGCCTCGGAATCACAACATAGGTTTGAACTGCAGTTCTTTACCTTACCAGCTATGTACCCAAAGATAATTTACTTAACCTATCTGGTTCTCAGGTAGAGGTATACTAAAGCCAGCTCAAAGGGCAATGGAAGAGCCTATTGTTAAATTTTCATTGTGAAAATTTAAACCTCAGAAATCAGCAAATGTTCCAAATTAGGACTTCATTTTTTTGTTGTTGTTAATTTCTAGATGTAAGGAAGTGATGGAGAAAGTGTTAATGGTGAAAATTAAACTTAAAAGTTCATCAAGCATACTTTTTATTTTTTTCTTGGAGGGCCAATTGTTAAACCTGCAACCCCTGGCTTCAGGCAACTGATCTATAAAATGAAAAGATTGGACTTAATCATCACAAAGATCCCTTCTAGGTCTAAAATATGTAATCTTCCAAAAGATAATGGGCAGGTCTGACTTTTAGGCTCTTAGAACCCATTGCAGCCTCCTATATTTGTCTGCTAACCTATTCAAAAATATAAGACACCCCTAGTACCCTCATATATGAGGTATGAACAGAAGCCTGGGGGGATGCTAAACTATTTGCTAAAGTTATACACATAGATGTGTGTATGTATATATGGGCATATATACATACATATATTGTATATATGTACATATGTGTGCAGACACATGGTATATATGAAATATATACTCTGTGTGTATGTATGTGTATGTAAAAATTTTTGGAGGATGAATTAGAAAAGTTAAAGATTAAGTTAGAGGGGCAGCTAGCTGGCGCAGTGAGTACAGTGCCAGCCCTGGAGCCAGGAGGACCCGAGTTCAGTTCCGGCCTCAGACACTTAATACACACACACACACACACACACACACACACACACACACACACACACACAAACTAGTCATGTAACCTTGGGCAAGTTACTTAACCCCAATTACCCTCCAAAAGGCCAAAAAAAGAAAAGATTAAGTTAGAAATTCAGACCACGAACCAACTTAATAGCACCTTTGTTGTTTATTTCCTCTTTACTAACCTTGAATTACTAACTAATTCTTGAATCATGAACTCCCTATATATAAAATATATTTAGCACCCTAAATATAATTATTTATATTATAAATAATTTATATGTTTAATATATATTATATTATATATTTATATAACATACTAATGTATAAATAATATATTTAATTTTAAATAAAACATTTATATATTATTTTATAATATATTTATTTTAATTATTAAATATATATTTAATAAAATATATTTAGCACCCTGAAAGCTAGAGCAATATAGGTAATGGCCACCCATATAGAATGGAGGTCTGTTAGATTCTAGAAAATTCATAGATATGAAAGTATAACAGAGGAATGAGCCAACAAACCCAACTAAGGAATTATGCAGCATGCTCTGCCCAGTCCCAAATCCAAGTGTATGCTTGGGGAACTTACTTCCAGAAATGCATGATGGTGGTTAATGGAGGAGACTTATCTCTGTGACTATTTCCTGTCTGCTTGCCATATGGTAAAGAAAAGCATTTTAACTGCTGTTGAAACAGAATTGTGTTATATAAAAGGCATGAATAGCAAAATTGGTACTTCTTTCTTCCTTGATGCCCAACAAGGCCAGAACTCCTGCAGGCCTCCAACTGAAGCAGAAGCCTTGAACTCTTATTTCCCCTTCTGGGCTTTTAGATGGCCTTGAGCTGCCATTTATTGTATCTCCATCGTGTTTCTTCTTCCTTACTTTTACTTGAATAGGTGTCAGAGATGGAATGCGCAAACTATGACCTTGTGAACTCTGAAAGATTGGAAGAGCTACCGAAATTAAGTGGCCAAGTCAGATTTCAAGAGGAATTGTGAACTCTGATGGAGGAGCAAGCTGCTTGCCCCATCTCAGCAGTGCATCAACCCAATGGCTGAGATGCTGTACCCTGCAAACAAGGCAGTGACTCAGGTATCAGCTATGTAGCACTGGAGAGGAGGATTTTTTAGTGGGAGAAAGAATGTTTATAGCAACCTATGGTTTAAGTCTGAGGTCACTCTCCCAAAGGTCTAACATGGTAGAAAGGAAAGAAATACAACTTGTTTGGGGGGAATGTGTGTTCTTGTTGTATCTTCTCCATTAATATCCCTTTTGTAAAAGTTAATTGATGCTAATTCTTTATAGATGACAATGAGGAGATGTCCACTGGTTAAATGACAGTGGCAAATGATGTTGGGCAATAATTACTGGCATTTGACATTGGGAGGATGCACTGAATGGGAGTTCCAGTAGATAGTTGTATAGAGAATTCCCTGACCCTTTAGGGCAAGGATTCTTAACCATTTTTGTCCCTTTGGGAAGCAGATGAAAGAAATCTTTGGATCCCTTCTCAGAATGTTTTGTTGCCCAAATTGATGATTGAAATACTCAGCAAATTTAAGTGAGATGTTAGTGAAAATAAGAATGTCATTTTTTTTTATCTATCCAAACTCACAGTATCCTCCTGAAATCTGTTTATAAACCAATAGTTCCCAGGTCATAAGCCCCTTCCTTCCAGTCATGTTTAGGATCCTGAGGATCTCAATTACCATCTCTGTGCTGATGATGTTCAGATCTACACATCCAGCTTTAGTTTCCATACAGCTTTCTAATCCTTTATCATGAACTGCCTATTAGACATTTAGAATAAGGTACCCCATAGGCATCTCAGTCTCAGTATGTACAAAATAGAATACATTCTTTTTCTCCTCAAATACTCCCCTTTTCCAAATTTCCTTTTTATTGTCTAGGACACCATCATATTTCCAATCACCCATTTTCACCACCTTAGTGTCCTCCTCAATTCCTCAATCTCACCCCATTACAGTCAAATGGGAGGTACAGTGACTAGAGCTCAGGACCTGGAGTCAGGAAGATCTGAGTTCCAACCCAGCTCGAAGACTCTTGCTAGCTGTGTGATCCTGCAAGTCAATGAACGGCTGCTGCCTCAGTTTCCCCATCTGCAAAGTGGTGATAATAATCTACTTCTCAGGGTTGTTGTGAGGATAAAGTGAAAGTGTTCATAAAACACTTTGTAAACCTTAAAGCATTATATAAAATGCTAGAAATCCCCACATATCAAATAAGCTGCCAAATGTTATCTTTTCTATCTCCAAAAGCCTTCCTCACAACCTATTTCAGGCTTTCATTGTCTCTCACCTAGATTACTGCAAAGCTCTCCAGTTCTGTTTTGGGCATGTAGAGTTGGAGATGTCTACAGAACATCTAGCATGAGAAGGTTCCAAGGCACTTGGTAGTGTGGGACCAGAGCTCAGGAGAGAGGATACATAATCTGGGAGTCAGCTGTGTATATCTTACCTGCCTAAGGATCCCTTTTGCCGCATCCCTGACAAAGAGTCGCCTAGCTCGGTGCCTTGAGAGACTATGTTGTTCAGTTACTTTCAGTCACGCTCCACTGTCGTGACCCCATTTGAGGGTTTTCTTGGCAAAGAGACTGGAGTGGTTCGCCATTTCCTTTTCCATCTCATTTTACAGATGAGGAAACTGAGGCAAACAAGGTTAAATGACTTGCCCAGAGTCACACAGTTATTAAGCTTCTGAACCCAGATGTGAACCCAGAAAATGAGTCTTCCTGACTACAGGCCCAGGGCACTATCCACTGTACCACCTAACTGTTCATTACTAGGTTTTCTCATCAGTAAAATAAAGGGTTTACTTAATGATCCTCAGTTTCCCATTTGGTTTCTTCCCCTGTTCCCTTCTCCATGCTCCCAGGCATCCTTTCTCTTATGGGGTAGAACCAAAAGGAGAAAAAAGTCTACTTAGAATGAGGCCATTGAGAGTTTAAAAGCCCCATAATCAGGTTATTTATTTTCTTTTTTTTTCTTTCTTACTTTTTTTTTTTTTTTGCTTTTTAGAGGGGGGAAGTGTAATGTAATGCCAAAAGAAAGGCAACTTCCCAAGGTTCAGAATACCAGCATAGGTGTTCTCCATTTTATTCAGTAACAAACCCAGAACAGAGAAGATCAAAACATGACATCATTCAAAATACAGCATTTACTAAGTGTGATTAAATAATCTCCAAGGAGTACCCCACCCCAGGACCTTCCAATCATTCAATCAATTACAAAGTCTCTGTTCTAAATACTTCTCCACCCCTAGGCTATACCTTAATTTAATCCACCACAAAGTCCCTCTTCTCAAATGGAGATTAGTTTCCAAACATAAGGTCAAAAGTTCCCCACCCCTGGATCACAATTGAATCTACCCCAGAGTTACATCAAGTTTAAACACAGCACTTAATACCCAAATGGAGGTCTTTTCTTCATCTTGACAAGAGGCAAGTTCTCAGCAATCTTAGTTCCTGGGGAGACAAGGCTTAGCAAGGCCACAAGATACATTGCCAGTCCCTTCATGAATTCATCCTCTGTCTGTAGAACAGTCCTAGAACCCCTGAACACATTAGCAAAGCCCTCTCCCAGGATTTCTGTAAACATACAACAAGAAAATCCTTCTTCAGGGCTTCTGAACCAACAGAAAGGCTCCCAGACCCCTGCAACAACAGCACTGTCCTTCACCAGTGGACAGTATTCATTCTGTCTGCAGGACAGTCTCCAGACCCCTGCAACAACAGCACTGTCCTTCACCAGTGCACAGTATTCACTCTCTGTCTGCAGGACAGTCTCAGGGCTTCTTAGTGAACAGCCAGGTTCCAGGACTTCTTCAACAAAAGGACTGTCTTTCACCAGTGGACAAATCTGGCAAAATAACATCAAAACAGACAGACAAAGTACCAGCAAAACAGCCATGTCTCCTCAGTCCTTGGCAGCTCAGGGGGCAGGTCTCAAAAGTCCAGGGCAATTCAAAGCGGCCACCAGCAATTCTCTTAGTCTCTCTCTCTCCACGAGGTGCTGCTTCCAAAAAGATCTTCCGCCTCTCTCTTGTCTCTCCAAATCTACGTCACCAGCTCCTCCCAGTTCAGGACTTTCTTTTCACATCAAAAATCCATCCCACAGGTGGGATTAACAAGCTCTGGGTTTTAACACAATCAGTTTGAAAACCAAGCCAATACAGGGGAATCTTTAATTGCCATTACTATCACAGGAAGACAGGGCAATTGGGGCTAAGTGACTTGCCCAAGGTCACATGGCTAATAAGGCCAAATTTGAACTCAGGTCCTCCTGACTCCAGGGTCGGTACTCTATTCTCTGCGCCACCTAGCCACCCCAATCAGGTTATTTCTAAGGGAGAATTTTCCATTTTATTCTCAATAGACAATTTTTTTTTACCAGAGCTATGACTTCATCAGTGTTGTGAGCTTCAAAAGAAAAACTTCTCCTACCAAAACATATCATCATCTTTCCTATAACTTAGGAAGCTGAGAAATTCCCAAACAACATATATAACATAAACACACATGCATGTGCACACACACTTCAGGGTCTTGAGAGTAATTTGCCTTATTGAGAATTAAGGGACTTGCCCAAGGTCACACAGCCAGCTTATGTCATAGACAGGACTAGAACCCAGATCTTCCTGTTTTTAAGGTGAGTTCTCTATCCACTATACAAGTATTCTTTGAGGCAGTGGTCTTCAGACTTTTTTGATGGAGAAGTAAAGCAATTTTGAGCTGGCATCCCTTATACACATATATAACTAATAAATAAAAAAGACCTGAGTTCAAATCTGGCCTTGGACACTTGACACACTTACTAGCTGTGTGACCTTGGGCAAGTCACTTAACCCCAATTGCCTGGCCTTCCCCCCTCCAAAAAAAAATAAAAAATAATAATTTTTTTTAAAAAAGGATGAGCTAAAGATGAAATCATATTTGAAGGGTCAATAGAGAGCCACAGGACTTTGCTGAGTTTTGGAGTGACATGGTCAGATATGCACTTTAGGAAAATCACCCAGCAGCTAAGGCAAGGATAGATTGGAGTGGGGAGTGCAGTAAGGAAAGGAGACCAGTTGGGAGTCATGTGTTTCCATAGTTCAGATGAGAGGTGATGAGGGGCTGAAGTAGAGTGGTGATTGTGCTAGTAGAGATGGGGACAGTTGGGGGAGAGGTGGAAGTAGAAACAATTAGGTTTACAACTGATTGGATACATGGGGTAAGTGAAAGGGAACAGTTCATGAGATAACACTGAGGGTGTGAGCCTGGGTGCCTGGAAGGAGGGTAGTGCCCTCGATGTAATAGGGGGAGAGGGGCAAGGGCAATGTGATGAAGTCTTCAGACTGTCAGTCTTCAGTATGTCACATATCATCTGTCTGTTCATCTTCTCTGACTCATTCTATCCCACTTGAAATGAAAGGGGGAGGAGAGTTCTAACTTGCCAGCCACTGCCCTAGAGAACAGTGTACCCTTTAAGAGGATGTCTGTTGCATCCAGAAGAAGATCTTGAAGACAGGATGGAGGTATGCTGGGAGTATAACAGACTTAAAAAAATTAATCTTTGATTTTTCCCCCAATTACATGTAAAAATAATTTTTAACATTCAATTAAAAATTTTTTTGAGTTCCAAATTTTCTCCCTCCCTCTTTATTTCCCCTCCCCAAGATGGTAAACAGTATGATATAGGTTATACATGTGCAATTATGCAAAACATATTTCCATGTTAGTCATGTTGTAAAAGAAGATAGACCAAAAAGAAAAAAAAAACATAAAAAAGTGAAAAATAGTATGCTTCTATCTGCATTCAGATGGAAGACTTTTTCCAATGACACCTATGAGGCTACTCCCATGAATACCCTAGTGTCATAAGAGAATTTCTGGCTTAACCTTCTTACCACAATTTATTTAAGATGAACAAATGATGTAACTAACCACAGTCTGCAAACTCAATTCAAGAAATCAACTTTAGCCTTAGTTAGTTTCTGCTCTACCTGTCTTCAAATTCAAGTTTGAAATATTAGCTCTATCTCTGTTGTTTACCAGCTAGTTTCCTATTTTACCTGATAGAGATTTTCCCCTTCTGCCATCTGTTTTTTTGTTCTGTAAATATTATCTTCCCTTATTTGCTCTTCAAAATTCCATTGTATCCATTTCCTGCTTATATAACCAAAATCTGTGCAAGGTTGCTGAGACTGATATTCTGGAATCAGTGACTTTTTATTGGTATAGTTGTTCAGCCAGCTCTCTGAATGTAATAAATTTCAGGAGTGGGGGGGGGGGGGAGGAATCTCCATTTCAGTGTCTTTGATTGAATAATTGGTGGCAATACCTAAACAATGAATTCTTGAACAATTTTTTGTGGCACTGGTAGTGATTGGGTCATATAACTGCCCTGAGAGGGCTCAGAAAGCTCATGATTGGGAATCCAGGTAAGGTGGGGAAAGGGCAGAGTTGGAGGGTGTGGGGGGACAGTTTTGTTGGAGAAAAACTGCATGATTGTCTGTGACCTTGACAGGGATATAGGGACTATTTTCCCACCCTTGACTGCTTGATCACATACCCATTGGGAGTAATGCCAAAGGCCTCCTGGGGGACCCACTTCCAACTTTGGAGATCAGTACTTTAAAGAATATATGTGTGACTTTCAAAATGGGACAGGGTCAAAGGAGAAAATAGAATAAGTGGAGGGCGGGATAGGATTGAGGGAAATATAGTTAGTCTTTCACAATATAACTACTATGGAAATGTTTTGTGTAACTACACACGTACAACTTATATTGAATTGCTTATCTTCCCACTGATGGTACGTGAGGAGGGAAGAAGGGAGAGAATCTTTTTAAAAAACAAATTTTAAGAATTATTTTTTACATGCAACCAGGAAATAAGATATACAGGCAATAGAAAATCTTGCCCCACTAGGAAGTTGGGGGGATAGGGGAGGATATAAGAGAGAACAGATTGGGAGAAGAGGTATTCAGTAGGCTCTCTATTTTGGGATGGGAGATAGGAGAGAGACAGGGAGAAAATTTTTAACTCAAAATCTTTTGGAAATGAATGTTGAAAACTAAAAAATAAATAAATTTAAAAAGAAAAAAAAAGGGGCGGAGTCAAGATGGCAGAGTAGAAGCAGGTCCTCCCCGCGGCTCCAGCTTCCACCTTCCCCAATTCATGTAAAAAGAGACTCTGAACAAACTTTGGAGCTGCAGAACCCACAAAATGACACAGAGAAGCTAACCTCCCGCTGAGTTCAGCCCAGCTGACTGGCAGGAATCAGCCAGCTCAGAGCTCTGGGAACCAAGCCCAGCCCCACACCAAGGTGTTAGCCCCAGGGCGGGCCTGACCAGCCGCCAGCCAGAGGGACTCCAAATCACCAGCACTGTGGCCATCTCCAGAATTATCAACACATAGATGTGAAGGACAAAGTGAGAGGTCAGTGCAGTCTGGACTTTGAGACCCAGTAGTTGGGAGAGCCTTGGCTTTTGCCCCCGGGTCAAGAAGCAGCTGAGCCACAGGCACAGCCAGCCAGCGCCATGTGGCAGCTTTAGCTCCTGGACTGCAGAGTGTAGGGGGACAAAGCGACCAGTGTGAGTGGTAATGGGTAATCGCTCTTGCTTTAACCTGTTTGGATCTGGATTGCGGTCTAGGGTGGAGATCCTAGGGTGTGTGTCCAGCTTACCAGAGCGTGTGGAGGCTTCAGCAAGGGCACCCAACTAATACCTCTGGCAGCTGAGAAAACCCCAGCATTTGGGATGAAAGCTCTCCTGTCTGGTAGCAGAGTCCTACTGTGGCAAAAAGCCCAAAAGTCAAGTAATTGAGTGGCAA